>NC_137880.1:39641822-39651822 GCF_963924005.1 Protomyctophum bolini | reverse complement strand
CTGACACAGAACCACTGACAGAACCACTGACACAGAACCACTGACACAGAACCACTGACACATAGAACCACTGACACAGAACCACTGACACAGAACCACTGACACAGAACCACTGACACAGAACCACTGACAGAACCACTGACACAGAACCACTGACAGAACCACTGACACAGAACCACTGACAGAACCACTGACACAGAACCACTGACAGAACCACTGACACAGAACCACTGACACAGAAACAAACATGGGCTTTTCAGAAAACTAGAATCGCCTAAATGGGTTAACACGCCTCCCCCCCCCCCCCCCCCCCCTCCCCCTGTGCGTTTACAGCGCTGCCGCCGCTGCGTGGAAGAGGGGGAGGGGCTTACGAGGCGCGGTGATGTGCGTTACGAGGGTCCTTATGGCGGCGGTTTACGAGGGGCGCGGTCCTAATACGATGGCGGTTACGAGGGCCAGGGAGAAGGGGGGGGGGGGGGTGGGGGGGGTTACGAGGGGCGGTCCTCATATCACGGAGGTCCACCAGGATCTCTCCCCCCCCCCCCCCCCCCCCCGAGGCCTGTGGAGGAATCCACGACAGCAGCAGCGAGCGTTGCCACGTTCGCTTATTACAAGCGACTTTGCCCTCGTTTATTTTATATTGTTTTTTTTTTTTTTTTTCCTGTACAGCTTTGTTAAATGTTGGTATCGTTTCACCGGTTGCGTTTTTTCTTTTTTTTTTGGGGGGGGGGGGGGGGTCTTTTTGACAGCTCATCATCCAAGGAGAAAAGTCCTAATTCTTCCAGCTCCATTAGCGCCGTAGATCTAGGTCAACTATTGAAGCCTACTCTTTGATACTATACTTATAACTCCATTGCCATAGATAGATCAATCGCAATTGCGCGTTTATTTGCATTTTATGTGCATTCGATCGATCGAGCCATAATGCTACTTACGTTAGCATCGGGTAGCTAACTGTTGTTGTCAGCAGACTCCGTCGGCCATCTTGGATCGTCGGCACCATAATAATCCATTCTATCTTGTTTCTTTCGATCGCCTGTATTTCCTATTCCTGTATCTCCTTTTTAGGATTGATTTTAAAATTATTTTACTTGTGTATAAAGCTCTCAATGGTCTCGCACCTTCCTACCTACATGACTGCCTGCCTAAATATGTCCCAAACCGCCCCCTAAGGTCTTCCTCTGCTGGCCTGCTCGCTTTGCCAAAAAAAATGGCAACTAAAAAATACGGGGAAGCAGCTTTTTGCTTCTACGGGCCGTCGGCATGGAACAAGCTCCCACTGTACCTTCGTCAGGCAGCCTCTGTAGACATTTTTAAAGCTCAGCTCAAGACCCACTTCTACAACATTGCTTTTAATTGATCTTTTATTTTTTGTTATTCATTTCCTCACTGTATTGCATTACTGCTTGTTCTTAATGTTGTTGCCTTGCTTTTCTTTTATTCTCCATTTTTCTGTAAAGCACTTTGAGCTGCACTTCATGTCATGAAAGGTGCTATACAAATAAACTTTTATTATTATTATTATTCCTGTATCTCCTATTCCTCGTCGTCCCAGGTGGCATTTTTGGTCAAAACAGCGTTTCTTTGACGGCACAGAGCCGGCGATGAGGAGCGTTCCAGTGCCCCGCGGTATAATATAGACCCGTTTTGTAAAACAACAGTTTGAACGAGACCTGTTAAACTTACCAGGATAATACTACTTCCGGTATAGTCTGGCTTTTCAAAATAAGAGCTTGACTGGGAAAAATGCTTTAGACCCTAAATCAATAAATGCTATAGCGGGCCTAACAGTGATCTCTGAAAACATTTTACCCACAGATTGGTCCTTCTAAAAATAGCAGATCTACAAGCTCACAACGTTTTAGCTTGTAGATCGGCTATAGTCGCCTTGCCTGTACAATAGGGCTTGATTTCGCAGACCTGGTTGCTTATTAGTCTCAGCAAGTCTGGCAACACCACAGTGGGGTGGTGTGTGTGTGTGTGTGTGTGTGTGTGTGTGTGTGTGTGTGTGTGTGCGTGTGTCTGTGTGTGTGTGTGTGTGTGTGTGTGTGTGTGTGTGTGTGTGTGTGTGTGTGTGTGTGTGTGTGCGCAGGGGGGGGGGTAGAATAGGATGATGTTGATGCCCCTGCACTGTTAAATGCTGCTAATTAAAAGACACACACACACACACACACACACACACACACACACACACACACACACACAGTTATGCATGTGTACGGTAAACACACACTCACACACCTATAAATAACAGTTCATTTTCTCTCTCTCTCTCTCTCTCTCTCTCACATGTATACACACGGTGACAGTAAACAGATGCTGGTGTGTGTGTGTGTGTGTGTGTGTGCATGTGCGTGTGTGTGTGTGTGTGTGACAGATAATTAAATCAAGGCCTGACGAGTTGATGGACGATGCGGTGTCATTAAATCGTTCTGTCTTCGGTCGCCATACCCACTCTTTACACGTCTGTCTTTCGCACGCACGGACGCACGCACGGACGCACGCACACACACACACACACGCACACATGCGTGTGTGTGTGTGTGTGTGTGTGCGTTGCATGTACCTACAGTATGCCCTGGCACGCTGCCAGCTGCTATCTTAGGTACAGTTCAGACACGTTTCAATAGTTAGCACTCCATCACACACACACACACACACACACACACACACGCACACACACGCAGTGACCTCTGACCTGTAGGGTCAGTAGACAGTGACCTCTGACCTGTAGGGTCAGCAGAAAGTGACCTCTGACCTGTAGGGTCATTATAAAGTGACCTAAAGTGACCTCTGACCTTCTCTCATCATGCCCACGCTGATGCACTTGGTGAAGCGACAGGCCTGGCACGACTTCCTCCTCCTCTTGGTGATCTCACACTGGTTGGAGGCGGGGCAACTGTACTCGATGTTACCTGATTGGGCGACAAGAAGATAAACACTGGTTGGAGGCGGGGCAGCTGTACTCGATGTGATCCGATTGGACGACAAGAAGATAAACAGTGTTCGCTCACTCACCGCCAGCTATTAATAAAAAAGGTTTTTAGTCATCATAGCTTAGTTTTAGTCATCATAGCTTAGTTTTCATTTAGTTGTAGTCATCGTAGCTTAGTTTTAGTCACCATAGCTTAGTTTTCATTTAGTTTCCATTTAGTTTTCGTCAGTGGAAAAAGGTAGTCGACGAACATTTTTAAAACATTATTAAAAATAAATTAAAACAGTAAATGACAAACCACGCCCCCTCACGTATTAGAAGAACAATATCAGTCAACAGAAAGAAGGTTTTTGATGAATCTATCATGGTTAAAATGGAGTTTTAAGTTATAATGGGTTTGTATAGGGAGGGCGCGGGGCAGCTAAAATTAATATCAATTAGAATGGAGAATCGATTTAAAGTGTCACAGTTTGAATGGAGAATAGATTTAAAGTGTCACAGTTTGAATGGAGAATCGATTTAAAGTGTCACAGTTTGAATGGAGAATCGATTTAAAGTGTCACAGTTTGAATAGAGAATCGATTTAAAGTGTCACAGTTTGAATGGAGAATCGATTTAAAGTGTCACAGTTTGAATGGAGAGTCAATTTAAAGTGTCACAGTTTGAATGGAGAGTCGATTCAAAGTGTCACAGTTTGAATGGAGAATCAATTTAAAGTGTCACAGTTTGAATGGAGAATCGATTTAAAGTGTCACAGTTTGAATGGAGAATCGATTTAAAGTGTCACAGTTTGAATGGAGAATCGATTTAAAGTGTCACAGTTTGAATGGAGAATCGATTTAAAGTGTCACAGTTTGAATGGAGAATTGTGAACTTGTGAGCCAGCCGGTATCTATACCTCCACTTCATTCTGGATTCCACAGACGTTTCTAACTTCAAAGTGCACTTAGATGAAGTGTGCACTTATTAGCAGCTAGGATGCACACTCACTCCCTGAGTTGTGCTTTTTTTTTTCATTATATATGTAGATACTTCACTGTTACGTTCATACCTTAGTATAGTATGTATAGTTTATATGTATAGTTTCATTATATATGTAGATACTCCACTGTTACGTTCATACCTTACGCATGTTTCATGATAACTACTTTTTATGTATGTGATTTATTGCCATGCTTTTTGTTCTTGTAAATCGCTCTGGATTAAGAGCGTCTCATAAATGCCCACATTGTAAATTGTAATGTGTACGTGTGTGTGTTTTTCTCCCCCCTTCGGTTTTCCTCACTTGTACCGGTGTCTTACTTGCAATTATCCATTTATGAAATATATGCATAATTTATTAATGTTTTCTCTTATCATTTTGTAGTTGGAGGGAACATGTTCCTTTCGTCCTCACCGAGGTCAGCGTCCATGTTGACAGGAGAGATGATCAGAGGAGCAGAGTTTGTAACACCATTATTAAGACCGGGACTGAAGTATGGATATAGTCTCTCAGTGAAGGAGCAGCCAGTGAAGGAGTAGAGTTGAACTCTGGCCTCCACGTCATAAAATGAGACCAGACCCTCCTCATAATCCACAAACACTCCCACTGTCTGGAGCTTCTCTCTAACAGGGAGGAGGACAGAAGGGCCAGCAGCAGCCTTGTACTCATTTCCATTCCTCAACCATATAGTCCAGTAACCAATCTTGGGGGTCGCTGTGATGCTTCCCTTCCTGTTGATGGACTCTCTGGCCACTCCTAGAGTCCACTCAGTCTTCCTTTTAACCTGAACCTCAAAGTAAAACGTTCCTGAGGAGAATGCTTGTTTTCCTAAGACACAGACACATCGATGAAATCTCTCTTTGTTCTCTGGGAGATTCTTCCTTATGTTTCCATCACTCACTTGTTTTCCATCGTCAGACAGGATGAGGTAAGGATGGGCTGTATCAGGATCCAGAGTCACATCCACTGCATATCTCTTGATCATCCTCAGCTCAACATCACAGAGCTTCATCATCTCTTGACTGAGAGTCTTCTCCAGGTGAGCCACAGCTGTCCTCACAGTCTCCACACATGAAGACTGATGGACATTGACCTTTGTCCAGTCCTTGGTGGGTGGAGGGGTGTTGATGGAGGTGAAGTTCTGGAGGAGGTGGTCTTCAGAGTGTGAGAGCTGCTTCAGCCCAGCTACTCTCTTCTCTAACTGAGTGATTTCCTGTTGCAGATCTTTGATGAAGCCTTCAGCCTGTTTCTTTGTTGTTTTCTGCTTCTCTTCAATCACACCAATGAGCTCAGCCTGGCTTCTCTCAATACAGCTGATCAGATCAGTGAAGACCTGCACACTGCCTGCTGTCACTGTGTCTGCATCCTTCCTGCTGAGCTCTACTGAGAGTTTGACCTCCTGAATCTTCACTCGTCTCTCCTGGATCATCGTCTGGATTTCAGCCTCTGTCTTTGCTTCATATTCTTCTTTCCACTCATGATACCTGAACGGACGAACCATTTCAGACACAAAACTATTGATAGATACGTTTGGTCTCTTATAGGTTTCTGAACTAGTGGTCATGGGGTGTCTTCAACCAGTGATGTCTGTCTTATACAATCCAGGAATGTTTATGATGTGATTACAGCAGAATATTAAGTTGCAAGGGTTTATCTTTCTACGTGTGATCTAATGGTCTGTCTCTCTCTTCTCTTTGACTAATGCTCCTCACACTCTGTGGAATGAGCTTTTAAGTCAAGCTGACTGAAACCTGACCTCATCAAACATGACGTCAGTCTTGACCAAAGATGGAGTTCAACACGACTCCAGAATTAGACGGGTAGCGAATTTAAGTTTCAATAACACACGCACGCATGCACGCAAGTTTGAATGGAGAATCGATTTAAAGTGTCACAGTTTGAATGGATAATCGATTTAAAGTGTCACAGTTTGAATGGAGAATCAATTTAAAGTGTCACAGTTTGAATGGAGAATCGATTTAAAGTGTCACAGTTTGAATGGAGAATCGATTTAAAGTGTCACAGTTTGAATGGAGAGTCGATTTAAAGTGTCACAGTTTGAATGGAGAATAGATTCAAAGTGTCACAGTTTGAATGGAGAATCAATTTAAAGTGTCACAGTTTAAATGGAAAATCGTGAACTCATGTGAGCCAGCCGGTATCTATACCTCCACTTCATTCTGGATTCCACAAACGTGGCACTTCAAAGTGCACTTAGATGAAGTGTGCACTTATTAGCAGCTAGGATGCACACTCACTCCCTGAGTTGTGCTTTTTTTAAATGTACTGAATAGATTTGGCATTGAACCACCCTTTTTTCCTTTTGGATTAACACGCGGACCATCTCATTTCCAATTTAATGTTTTAGTTTTTTTCTTTTTGACCCCTAATTTCTCCTGATGTGCAGGTTGGTGACTTGCATGGTTTCCTCTGCCATCGGTGTGTGAATGTGCCCGCACAGAATACAAAACTCTGATGCTGGCATTCAAAGCAACCAAAAGGTATGGCTCCCCCATATCTCACAAGTATGATTGAACCCTACAAACCCTCCCGCTCACTCAGATCAGCCAACGCAGGGAAGCTAGAAGTACCACTAAAAACGCCGGGACAACGCTCCACACATCCCAAACTCTTCTCCCTTCTGAATCCAAAACTATGGAATGCACTTCCCATTGCAGTCAGAACTACAGCATCACTCCCAATCTTCCGTCGTAGTCTGAAAACCCACCTTTTCAGACTCCATCATGGCCCGCAGCCCCCCCCCCCCTAGCCCCTTAGATTGCACTTTGTGTAGACTTTAGCATTTGATACAGATTTATAGCATGTTACGTAGACAGCGCTAGTCATAACACTTTATAGTGTATATAGTATAGTATGTATAGTTTATATGTATAGTTTCATTATATATGTAGATACTCCACTGTTACGTTCATACCATACGCATGTTTCATGATAACTACTTTTTATGTATGTGATTTATTGCCATGCTTTTTGTTCTTGTAAATCGCTCTGGATTAAGAGCCGTTTTAAAATTTCAGAATCGATATTTATCGATATATCGATATTTTCAACAACACTAGTTCAGACACAAGGCAGGTGTAAGTATCTCTGTGGTATTTCCATGTCGGGGGGGGCAAATCACTCTGATTCACTGGCACATGTGTGTGCGTGCGTGCGTGTGTGTGTGTGTGTGTGTGTGTGTGCGTGTGTGAGTGTGAGTGTGAGTGTGTGTGCGTGTGTGTGTGTGTGTGTGTGTGTGCGCGTGTGTGTGTGTGTGTGTGTGTGTGTGTGCCTACCCTGTATGGTCCTCTTAAAGAAGGCCTTGCAGGCCTCACAGGAGGCCACTCCGTAGTGGTAACCCGACCCCACGTCTCCACACACCAGACACACCCTCTTAGAGGACACGCCCCCCAGCAGGAAGTCACATGACTTCACCTCTTCTTCCTCCTCCTCCACCAACCGGCTCCTGCATGGGGGAGGGGGGGGGGGGGGTGAGAGAGACAGAGAGAGACAGAGAGAGAGAGATCATTTATTTCGGACGGACGACGGGGACCAAACGGCGGTGAAAAGTTGACTCGTCTCGTTCACTGACTGATTTATAAACGTCTTGGAGTCAGTGTTACTTCCATGTTGCGTATAGCGCTGTCCGATCTTTTTTTTAAAATATATTTTCTATCCCACGATTTTGTAACCCATTTTTCACCCCTGTGTCAATCATCTAATGTGATCCTGGGCTCTACACACCCTCCACCAACCTAGTCCCCATATATGGGGGACAAGGGGAGACCAACCTAGGGGAGAGCAACAGACTTGAACTCATGCTCCCTTCATGCCTGAGTGTCCAAGTTGCTCCTTTACACCTGACAGGGGGGAGTTTCCCTGGTTGGACGTAGCGCGTGGAAGGGACACGTTATTCCAACCAGTTCCTTTCCCCTCCATCAGGCGCCCCGGCTGGCCAGGGGGAGGCAGTTTAGAGACCAGGATTACTGCATGTTTTTTGTGAGGGTACCTACCCTAGGGGACACGGGGAGAACATGTGAGGGTACCTACCCTAGGGGACACGGGGAGAACATGTGAGGGTACCTACCCTAGGGGACACGGGGAGAACATGTGAGGGTACCTACCCTAGGGGACACGGGGAGAACATGTGAGGGTACCTACCCTAGGGGACACGGGGAGAACATGTGAGGGTACCTACCCTAGGGGACACGGGGAGAACATGTGAGGGTACCTACCCTAGGGGACACGGGGAGAACATGTGAGGGTACCTACCCTAGGGGACACGGGGAGAACATGTGAGGGTACCTACCCTAGGGGACACGGGGAGAACATGTGAGGGTATCTACCCTAGGGGACACGGGGAGAACATGTGAGGGTACCTACCCTAGGGGACACGGGGAGAACATGCAAACTCCACACTGTCCAATCTTTATCTTTACCGTTCACATGTATGCCCTGCCTCTGCAGACGGCAGCAGCAGCAGCAGCTGTATAGGCTATTTTGTCACGATCGCGTTAATGAAACCAAACGAAACTCTAACACGGTACCGTACCGGTACAGGATTATTATTTCATGTCAAAATGAAAAGATGATGTTATCCAGGTAGGACAATATACTGTAGAACACATAGTTCTATATATTATCATCACAGCGGCCAGCAGCAGTTTGTACCACATCATCAGAATTCAATCTGCATTACCTTCCACGTGAACCTCCTCCTCCTCCTCCTCCTCCTCCAACAACAACTCGATAACGTTCTCATGTTAGTTTGTGACTTATTTTCTGAGCCATGCAAATAAACAACCACCCGCACTGACCTGTAGACGGAGTCTGGGCACATGAACCTCTCCGTCACGGAGGGGTTCATGTGCCCCGCGTGTTAACACATTTAGTACCGGAACTGCATCAAAATAAAGGCGTTGCTTGCGCCAGAGTAATCGCCAGAGTAGTGATCGCTTTTATTTTGAAAGCCATGAACCGGAAATACTTTCTTAAAAAAGTTGACTGACAAAGTGACCTCACAATCTCCGATCATCTTAATATTTGTATATACGCTCCAAAAAGAGTTCATATTTTGCGGGAGAGACGGATGAGGAGCAGAAACGCAGCGCCAGCATATCGATCCTTTCATCACCACGGAGAGCGCCCTGGATGAGGAGATACGAGTCATTCTTTCCGCCGCGCTAACATGGCAGTCAATGACAAGCTAATAGTTGCACAGAGCGTTAGCATACGGCAAGCGAAAAGCGAAATGCCAAAAAAAAAAATAGGAATAATTCTGAATATTCTTATCTCGCCCTGCGTCGTTTGGACGTCGTTTGGACGTCCACAGACGTCGTAGGCACCTCTCGGTTCCAATCCTTATGACGTTTCAGGACGTATTATGTACTAAATGGGTTAAAGCTTAACCAGAAACAGGACAGTCACTGCGTCAGCACGGATGTATATAAGCCTCGGAAGCCCAGACGTTTTATTTCCAGCACGGAGGTGAGGTGAGGTGAGGTGAGGTGAGGTGAGGTGAGGTGAGGTGAGGTGAGGTGAGGGGGGGGATATCGTTTTGGGGATAAAGTTTGCGCGCTTCTATCTGTTACTTCTCTGACACAGAGCAGTTCAAACTTCAAACTTCAAACTTCAGCCAGTCAATAGTGGGACACCGTGCGCTGAGAGCCACATACACACAGCTGCAGTTGGTTTTTAACCGTTTCAGTTCATAGGACGCACCTGTACGTCATAAGGAATCCAACCGAGAGGTGCCTTCGACGTCTGTGGACGTCCTATAGCGCACCCTCAAAGATACGGGGCGAGATAAGAATATTCAGAATTTTTCTTATTCTTTTTTTTGGCTTTTCGCTTTTCTCTTGCCGTATGCTAACGCTCTGTGCAACTATTAGCTTGTCATTGACTCCCATGTTAGCGCGGCGGAAAGAATGACTCGTATCTGCTAATCCAGGGCGCTCTCCGTGGTGATGAATGGATCGATATGCTACGCGCTTCATTTCTGCTCCTCATCCGTCTCTCCCGCAAAATATGAACACACACACACACAAACAGTCACACACACACACACACACACACACACCTGT
>NC_137880.1:39638720-39641622 GCF_963924005.1 Protomyctophum bolini | reverse complement strand
ATAAAGGCGTTGCTTGCGCCAGAGTAATCGCCAGAGTAGTGATCGCTTTTATTTTGAAAGCCATGAACCGGAAATACTTTCTTAAAAAAGTTGACTGACAAAGTGACCTCACAATCTCCGATCATCTTAATATTTGTATATACGCTCCAAAAAGAGTTCATATTTTGCGGGAGAGACGGATGAGGAGCAGAAACGCAGCGCCAGCATATCGATCCTTTCATCACCACGGAGAGCGCCCTGGATGAGGAGATACGAGTCATTCTTTCCGCCGCGCTAACATGGCAGTCAATGACAAGCTAATAGTTGCACAGAGCGTTAGCATACGGCAAGCGAAAAGCGAAATGCCAAAAAAAAAAATAGGAATAATTCTGAATATTCTTATCTCGCCCTGCGTCGTTTGGACGTCGTTTGGACGTCCACAGACGTCGTAGGCACCTCTCGGTTCCAATCCTTATGACGTTTCAGGACGTATTATGTACTAAATGGGTTAAAGCTTAACCAGAAACAGGACAGTCACTGCGTCAGCACGGATGTATATAAGCCTCGGAAGCCCAGACGTTTTATTTCCAGCACGGAGGTGAGGTGAGGTGAGGTGAGGTGAGGTGAGGTGAGGTGAGGTGAGGTGAGGTGAGGTGAGGTGAGGTGAGGTGAGGTGAGGTGAGGTGAGGTGAGGTGAGGTGAGGGGGGATATCGTTTTGGGGATAAAGTTTGCGCGCTTCTATCTGTTACTTCTCTGACACAGAGCAGTTCAAACTTCAAACTTCAAACTTCAGCCAGTCAATAGTGGGACACCGTGCGCTGAGAGCCACATACACACAGCTGCAGTTGTTTTTAACCGTTTCAGTTCATAGACGCACCTGTACGTCATAAGGAATCCAACCGAGAGGTGCCTTCGACGTCTGTGGACGTCCTATAGCGCACCCTCAAAGATACGGGGCGAGATAAGAATATTCAGAATTTTTCTTATTCTTTTTTTTGGCTTTTCGCTTTTCTCTTGCCGTATGCTAACGCTCTGTGCAACTATTAGCTTGTCATTGACTCCCATGTTAGCACGGCGGAAAGAATGACTCGTATCTGCTAATCCAGGGCGCTCTCCGTGGTGATGAATGGATCGATATGCTACGCGCTTCATTTCTGCTCCTCATCCGTCTCTCCCGCAAAATATGAACACACACACACAAACAGTCACACACACACACACACACACACACACCTGTTGCTGGCTCCGTGTCCGCAGAGGCCTGTGGCGGGGGCGGGGCCGCGCTGCTCGTGGTGCTGGCGGGGAGGGGAGGAGGGGGAGGGGGAGCTGGTGTCTGACGAGGAGGGGGAGGGGCTGGCCGCGCCGGCTGGCGTCCCCCTGGAGCTGCTGGGGGCGGGGCTGGGCCTCGCGCTTTATGGGGCAGGAGGGGGGGGGTCCACATTGCCCCTCACTGACATCCTGCCTGCAGGAAACTGGAGGGATGGACGGAGAGAGAGAGAGAGGGAGGGAGAGAGGGAGGGAGAGAGGGGGAGGAGAGAGGAGGGAGGGAGGGAGGGAGGAGAGAGAGAGAGAGGGAGGGAGGTGGAGGAGAGAGAGAGGAGGGAGGGAGGAGAGAGAGGGAGGGAGGGAGGGTGGGAGAGAGGATGAGGAGGGAGGGAGAGAGAGAGAGGAGAGGAGGGAGGGAGGGAGAGTGTGGAGGGAGGAGGGAGAGGAGGGAGGAGGGTGGGAGGGAGAGAGAGGGAGGGGGGAGGGAGAGAGAGGTGGGGAGGGAGAGGAGAGTGAAGAGAGAGAGGGGGGGGTTGGGAGAGGGGAGTGGAGGAGGGAGGGAGGTGGGTGGGAGTGAGAGGAGTGAGAGGGAGGGGGAGGGAGGGTGGAGAGGGTGGGAGGGAGGAGGGTGTGAGTGGGTGGGTGGAGGGAGGGTGAGAGAGGGAGGGAGGGAGGAGAGAGAGAGGGGGAGGAGAGAGTGAGAGTGAGAGAGAGAGTGTGGGTGGGTGGAGAGTGGGTGGGTGGTGAGGAGAGAGAGATGAGAGGGAGGAGGGAGAGAGATGGGGGGGGGAGTTGAGTGGTGGGAGGGTGGGTGTGTGAGGGGGGGTGGTGAGTGTGTGTGTGTGTGTGTGTGTGTGAGTGTGAGTGTGGGGGGGAGGTGGAGTGTGGGGGGAGGGTGTGAGTTGTGTGGGTGGTGTGTGAGAGTGGTGAGAGAGAGAGAGAGATAGAGGAAGTGTGGTGGAGAGTGAGGTGGGAGAGGGTGAGAGGGGAGGGAGAGAGGATGAGGGAGAGAGTATTTATCGTATAGATTAAGTTGAAGAAACAAACTGATATGCACAGAGAGATAGAGATCTTCCCTTCTCTCTCTCTCCCCCCTCTACTCTCTCTCTCTCTCTCTCTCTACTCTCTCACAGTTTGTCCAGGTCAACATGCAAAGGGAGAGGGTCCATTACACCTCTGTGTTTTCAGAGCAGACGATTGCTTAAGCAACCTTATGGAAATATGCAGCCAGACATCAGGTCTGAGCACCGCCCGCCCAGGGCTCCAGATTAACGGCGTCCCGACGTCCCGGGGGCCTGAAAAATATCTCTATTTGGGACGTAAACGTTATCTCATTCGGGCCGGTTTCGGTTTCGGGACGAGAGGAGTTTTTGCATTGAAAGTGCGCATTTCGTGTGCAACGATGAGCAGCATGAGACTAGTCACTATAGGAGCGCTGTCTGCAGTGTTGTCAGTCAGACAAGAACACACCACCATTCACCCCAAAAAAGCTTGTATCGCTTTTGCCCCGTGCATTGGACATGGCAGCGGACAAGGCAGCGGTGGCCGAACAGTTAGCGGAGCGGTCTTGATATCGGTGAGGTCGCTATAGTTCGTATCCCGGACCGGCACGTTAGAATTACCACCGCTGAAGTGCCCTTTGACAAAGCATTGAAC
>NC_137880.1:39546220-39631220 GCF_963924005.1 Protomyctophum bolini | reverse complement strand
AATGAAATGTACCCATTCTACATACTGTGAAATATAATGAAATGTACCCATTCTACATACTGTGAAATATAATGAAATGTACCCATTCTACATACTGTGAAATATAATGAAATGTACCCATTCTACATACTGTGAAATATAATGAAATGTACCCATTCTACATACTGTGAAATATAATTAATTGTACCCATTCTACTAGGGATGCACCGAGAGGGAAATTCTTGGCCGAAACCGCACACCGGATATAGGAAACAGTTGGCCGAAAACAGAATACTGAATATCCAAATATGATTCATATTATATATAAATTTTTCCTACCATTGCTGTCCCCGATCAATCAATCAATCAATCAAATAAGTACTACAATCAATCAGAGTACAGATAATGTACTGACTGAGTAATACTGTTCCTATACCCCAGTGGCGCATTTTTTTATATTTGTTTTTAATATATATATATAACGCCTTTATCTAAAGGCATTTTACATAGATTGTGCATTACATTCACCCATTCACACACCGATGACGGAAGAAACCATGCAAGGCACCGACCAGCAGCAATCAGGTGTTCAGAGTCTTGCTCAGGGACACTTCCACACTAACTCTGGGGGAGGAGCCCACAGGGATCGAACTGGCAACAACATTGCGGTTACCATCGAGCCACTCTCCCCCGAATCCACTGCCGTGGGGTCCGGGCCACAAGGCCACTGGCCATGACAATTTTATTTATTTAACCTTTATTTAACCAGTAAAAACCACATTGAGACTGAAGTCTCTTTTACACAGTGTGAACTGGCCAGGACAAGAGGCAAAATAAGTGACACAGCTCTGCCAGTAACAAAGAATACACAACAAAAAACAGGACAGACATACAATGCTCATAAATACAGTACACCCACTACCGAAGAAGCTCAAAGGGAGAACAGGAACGCGACCAATAAGGACTAATAAAATAAAAACTAAGCAACGAAAAATTGCTAGTTGACTAAGAAGCAAGCAGACAGTTGCTATACGTCAAAGCAGGAGCAGTGTATGGGACGTGTGCCCATGATGGCAATCCATTTAAAGCTCACTAGGGGAATCACAGCAGCCAGTTTGAGTCTGGACTGTGAGGTCATTCCAAGACCAGGGTCCGAAATAAGCAATTCTTTTTTTTTTCCCAGCCTCAGATTTAAGTTGGGGGCATAGCGTAACCAAGCATTTGGTCGCAATGACAATATTCCCTCCAAGTTACTCAGAGACTCAGCCATCTCTATAGCTCCAATCATCACCCACATAGTAAACCTCTCCATCAAACAGGGACAGGCCAAAGTAACCCCCCTGCACAAGAAAGGGAGTAAATTAGACCCCGGGCAACTACCGCCCTATTTCTATTCTTAAGCGCCATCTCGAAAGTGATGGAAAAAATTGTCTATGAACAGGTTGAAAAGTATCTTGCCACAAATAAATCAATGTACGATGTTCCAATCTGGCTTCAGAACATCCCACTCCACTGACACATGCCTTCTCTATCTGAGCGACCACATCAAACATGAGGTCGATGCTGGCAAATACTGCGGCATGGTCATGCTGGACCTCCAAAACACAGTTTTTAGCTTTAGCTTGTTAACCAACCATACTGGTTAACAAGCTAAAAGCAATTGGTTTCAGATGGTGGAAGTGAATGGAACACTGCCCCCCCCCCTCCCAGTGAGCTGTGGCGTTCCACAAGGAAGATTACTGTTCCTAATATATGTAAACGACATGACATCAGCTTGTGACTGCAACTTGTTCCTGTTCGCAGATCTCGGCACTGCTGGTCTCGGACAGGAACAAACTGCAGGTTGAAAAGACCCTCAGCTCTGAACTCGGTAGAATCTGCACCTGCCTCGCTGAAATTAAACAAACTATCTTTACACCTGGGAAAAACTGAATCCATTCTCTTTGGATCTATAATAGTAATCTCAGCAAGGCAGATGGCTTCTTGGTTAGAGTTGGTGACAATGTTATCACACGTAAAGATGACATTACATACCTATTGGTTCCATCCTGGAGGCTAATCTTTCCAGTGATAAAATGGCCACCAACGTAATCAAAAAGTCAACTAAAGAACAATATTCCTTTGCAGGATCTCCTCACTGGTCAACAAAAACACCTTGAAGACCTTAACAGGAGCCCTCGTACAAGGTTTCTTTGACTATGCATACCATACCATACCATACCATCTTTATTTCAATAGCACATTTAAATAACAACAAGTTGTACCAAAGTGCTTTACAATAAAATAATAAAAATCACAACATTTAAAAACAAACAACATACAGTACACAGTGTCACTTTCAACCTCAAAAGCTCATACTATGCTTGGAAAAGCCAAAGAATAAAAATATGTCTTGAGGCGTGATTTAAACACCTGAAGAGTGGGGGCTTATGTGCAGAGGCAGCTCATTCCAGAGCACCTCTTGGTACCACAGCACCACAAAGGCCCTTAAAACTAGGCTCCAGACTTCCCAAAACAAACTGGTCAGGCTCCTACTTGGCCTCACCCCCCGAACCCACCTCACCCCTGCCCACTTTGACAGGCTGGAATGGCTTAGGGTCGACGACTAGACAGAGTACTGCATCTTGCAATGGGTCTCTGGTCCACAAGATTCGATAACAAGATACCCATGTACCTGTCTAGATACTTCCTTAATATTAACGCCCACAACCCACAACACCAGAGGAAGTGCAACGAACCCAGATTCGGCACAAACAAGGGACTAAATTATTTTCGCTCCTATGCCACCAAAATGTGGAACGCCCTACCAACAGTCATTAAGACATGCAAATCCCTTGACTCCTTCAAAACCGCTCTCAAAGGGCACCTACGGACGGCTGCAATTCGAAACTGGCCTCCGTAAAATCTGAATCTCCCCCCCACTGTATATGTTTCTTTTCCATTTTTACCTCCCTTATGATGAATTCCTGTTCTGTTCTTTAACTATATAGAAGTGTCTTATTTGTATGTCTCTAAATGTTTTGATGAATTGAACAAGGTAGACCCTGTTGTAAACAAGTGTAATGCTTAATTGGGTCGTCCACTCACAGTTAACAGTCATTGTATTGAGTTTGTGCTTGAAATGTATTGTAATTCTGCAAACTGTTAATAAATATTGCAATCAATCAATCAAACCAAATAAACAACTAGACGTTAGAAGACCAAATAAACAACTACACTTTAGAAACAAGACCAAATAAACAACTACACTTTAGAAACAAGACCAAATAAACAACTACACTTTATAAACAAGACCAAATAAACAACTACACTTTATAAACAAGACCAAATTTAAACTACACTTTAGAAACAAGACCAAATAAACAACTACACTTTATAAACAAGACCAAATTTAAACTACACTTTAGAAACAAGACCAAATAAACAACTACACTTTATAAACAAGACCAAATTTAAACAACTACACTTTAGAAAGAAGATTAAAAAAACTACACTTTAGAAACAAGACCAAATAAACACTACACTTTATACAAGAGGGTCCACAATCAATCAAACAAACAATAAATCAACAGATTCACTTCAAACTCACCTTAAATAATGAAGTTGATGATGTTTAAGAATCCGTTGTGAATTGTTTACAAACACACACACACACGTCGGACAGCCGTTAATGTAAATAAAACAACTGTTGTTGTTAAACTGGTAGCTATACATGCTAACGTTAGCTTCTAAATCTAACACAAACACACAAGCGCGTGCGCGCACGCGGACGCACACGCGCGCGCCCCTATGTCCCCCTTTTGAAAGCTCGCGCCCACCCCAACGATAGACCCCAAACATTGATCCCATGGTCCGTGTGGGGGACGGCCGTCCAATCACGTGGCTCGATGGCCCCGAAGGATCCCATGCGCCGAGCGGGGGACGCTTGTGACTGGCTCATCCCTGGTAGCCATGGCAGCCGGCTGTCACTACAGTGTAGAGAGAATGTTTTTATATATTAATATATATATACGCTAAATTACACAATGTAATATCTCAATCAATCATTGTTGTATTGTTTTTTTACTGTATTGTCTTTCTGGTTAATTGTCCTGTTTTTGTTTATTTTTGTTGTTTGTGCTGTATTATTTTTTACCTTGAATTATCTGTAATAATTTTCTTCTCAATAAAAATAAAAAGGCTAATAATATAAAAAATGTATAAAACAGTTGTTTTGTGACGTCAACCGTCAAAAAGACAAAATAAGGCGCTTTTTTTCATTTCTACTTCAATCTACTCCCCACACGTTTCCTCTCCTTGTTCAACTTACTCCGTGTTTATGATCCACTGTGCTCACAGGACGTAACGTAAGATTTCTCTCCTTCTTCAACATACTCCGTGTTTATGATTGGCCAGTGCGGTTGGCTGGGGGGGCGGGGCTTACTTTGACAGGACGACGACACGTCATTATAAACAATAAACGTCACGCGTCAACAAAGTCTGACTCGGGGTACGGACGGACTCAGGCTGCAGATGATCTGTAGATCTACATGTTGTTTACAGGTCTACACACGGATGTACAGTAGACTATCTATCTACCATCATATCCTATTATCCACGGATCTACAAGCTCTCCGACTGACTGACTGACTGACTAACAACACCTGATGCTCGTTCCTGGATCCTCCTCTAAATGTGACAGTCAGCTGATCAGTTCAACAGCAACAAGGAACTATTACTGCAGAACTACACAGTTATACTACAGAACTACACAGTTATACTACAGAACTACACAGTTATACTACACTAGAACTAGTACAGAACTACACAGTTTAATACTACAGAACTGCTACAGATTATATATATATTCATTTATTTTTCATCCATATACCATATAAGAAAATTAAGACGAGACAATGGAAACAAACCCTCCGAAGTTAAAGGCGGTGATTGCTGCAGATGCAAGGTGAGTGACAAATATAATGTAAATCAGATGGAAGGTGAGGACAGTGAGATACTGTATCTAATCTAACACTGTATAATGTGAATCAGATGGAAGGTGAGGACAGTGAGATACTGTATCTAATCTAACACTGTATAATGTGAATCAGATGGAAGGTAAGGACAATGATAAATATAACAATGAGATATCTAATCTAACACTGTATAATGTGAATCAGATGGAAGGTGATATCTAACACTGTATAATGTGAATCAGATGGAAGGTGATATCTAACACTGTATAATGTGAATCAGATGGAAGGTGAGCTTAATGAGATATCTAATCTAACACTGTATAATGTGAATCTGATGGAAGGTGAGGACAATGAGATATCTAACACTGGCTCCTTTGAATTGATATTATTTATATGACTTGTCATGTCTCAGGGCTATAGTAGTTTATTAATCATTGTGTTTATATTTTATATTTATTCACCAGGCTGCAGAAGTTGAAGACGGCATTTGAAAACAATTACGGAGAATGTCCCGCGTTCTACGCGTCTGCCCCGGGACGCGTCAACCTCATCGGTGAGGATTTATTAATGTCCAACATGTGTACAAAATCTACTGAAAATAAGCCGATCTACAAGCTCCTTCAAATGGCCCAAATGTATAGGGTTTTAATGTATGTTTTCTAATCGAAATTAAAATCTACAAAGTAACTATAGTAGCTAAAGTTTTCAAATGATTGTAGTGTAAAAAAAAATGGATCTCGGATGTAGTGGAGTAGAAGTAAAAGTATTGGAAATTGGAAATATTCAAGTAAAGTACAAATACCAATAGGTGAACATATTGATGTATTGACCAATAGGAGAACATATTGATGTATTGACCAATAGGTGAACATATTGATGTATTGACCAATAGGTGAACATATTGATGTATTGACCAATAGGAGAACATATTGATGTATTGACCAATAGGTGAACATATTGATGTATTGACCAATAGGTGAACATATTGATGTATTGACCAATAGGTGAACATATTGATGTATTGACCAATAGGAGAACATATTGATGTATTGACCAATAGGTGAACATATTGATGTATTGACCAATAGGTGAACATATTGATGTATTGACCAATAGGAGAACATATTGATGTATTGACCAATAGGTGAACATATTGATGTATTGACCAATAGGTGAACATATTGATGTATTGACCAATAGGAGAACATATTGATGTATTGACCAATAGGTGAACATATTGATGTATTGACCAATAGGTGAACATATTGATGTATTGACCAATAGGTGAACATATTGATGTATTGACCAATAGGTGAACATATTGATGTATTGACCAATAGGAGAACATATTGATGTATTGACCAATAGGTGAACATATTGATGTATTGACCAATAGGAGAACATATTGATGTATTGACCAATAGGTGAACATATTGATGTATTGACCAATAGGTGAACATATTGATGTATTGACCAATAGGTGAACATATTGATGTATTGACCAATAGGTGAACATATTGATGTATTGACCAATAGGTGAACATATTGATGTATTGACCAATAGGTGAACATATTGATGTATTGACCAATAGGTGAACATATTGATGTATTGACCAATAGGTGAACATATTGATGTATTGACCAATAGGAGAACATATTGATGTATTTACCAATAGGAGAACATATTGATGTATTGACCAATAGGTGAACATATTGATGTATTGACCAATAGGTGAACATATTGATGTATTGACCAATAGGTGAACATATTGATGTATTGACCAATAGGAGAACATATTGATGTATTTACCAATAGGAGAACATATTGATGTATTGACCAATAGGTGAACATATTGATGTATTGACCAATAGGTGAACATATTGATGTATTGACCAATAGGAGAACATATTGATTACTGTGGATACGCCGTCCTTCCCATGGCCATCGAGCAGAGCATCATCGCCGCCGTCTCAGTCAACCAATCAGGACTCATCGAGCTAGCCAACACTGACCCGCTGTACAGGTAAGACTGGAAGTGACCGTACTCTTACTCTGTAGTTAGTGTGTGTGTGTGTGTGTGTGTGTGTGTGTGTGTGTGTGTGTGTGTGTGTGTGTGTGTGTGTGTGTGTGTGGGACAATGTTAACTACTCTGCTTCAAATAGCTCTACACAGCAGGCTAGCAGGCGACACCACCGAGGCAACTCGGATACTAGTTTTGTTATTTATTTGCACACTCACATTCACAACATAAACACACGTGAACTAAACTAAACTTGTATAGTGATGTAATAAAGCCAAACCCGTAAGCAGCCGTATGAAAAGCAGCTGTTAGCAGTTTGCAGTAAAAGCAGCTAAAGCAGGTAATTAAAACAAAAGGCATCCAGATCAGACGAAACACACTCGGAGACTGACCATGCACTGACGCTTATCCCACGCAGTTCGTGCATGCGCATTGGAGCCTAGCTATACATGAAGATCCTCTTAAAATCACTTAACAGTCATGACCATAAGGGAATACAAAACACATGCACTCACGCTAATGTAGAAAATAATAACTAAATATAAACATTAGAGCACAAATTGTTAAAGGTCTCAAGACTACCGGAAAAGGGTTTCACTAATTAGAATAGACACACACAGTAATACGTCTCTGTAAAGTGCACAACAACCTCCCTCAACCACTAGAGTCTACCCTAGCACCCCAAATACAAAATATAGGTAACCTGAGCCTGTACACGCAGTAAATAACCCGACTGTGTGTGTGCGCCCCCTACAGGGACTACAGTGTATCGTGTACTGCTGACATCCACATTGACAGAGACAACCCACAGTGGTTCTACTACTTCCTCTGTGGTGTCAAGGGCATCCAGGTAAATACATGCACCGTAACATTATCCTCCACGCCACTAGGGGCACTGTGGCCTCAGTGCACCATGTCCTCCTCGCCACTAGGTGCACTGTGGCCTCAGTGCTATGAGGTGTAATAACAACATGTCCTCCTCACCACTAGGGGCACTGTGGCCTCAGTGCTATGAGGTGTAATAACAACATGTCCTCCTCACCACTAGGGGCACTGTGGCCTCAGTGCTATGAGGTGTAATAACAACATGTCCTCCTCACCACTAGGGGCACTGTGTCCTCAGTGCTATGAGGTGTAATAGTAACATGTGTTCCTCCTCCTCACCACTAGGGGCACTGTGTCCTCAGTGCTATGAGGTGTAATAACAACATGTCCTCCTCACCACTAGGGGCACTGTGGCCTCAGTGCTATGAGGTGTAATAACAACATGTCCTCCTCACCACTAGGGGCACTGTGGCCTCAGTGAGCTGGCCGGTATGCGGTGCATGGTGGACGGATCGATCCCCGCCAGCTCTGGGCTGTCCAGCTCCAGCGCTCTGGTCTGCTGCGCGGGATTGGCTACGATGGAGGCCAATCACAAGACCCTCTCTAAGGTGAGCCAATCACACGCTGCTCTCAAGCGGTACACCCAGATATATATATATATTTATATATACACCACAAGAGGGCGACAAGACAAAACTCCGGTCGCGGCACGAGGTTTTCAGACAGATGGAAATTAAGCTCCACCCACACAGCATTTTGCAGCGTGGGTGGAGCTTCTTTTCCATCCACCAGCTGTCTAAAAACCAAGGACTATTTAAAGGAGAATTCCACGCTAGAGGGCTTTCTTACCTTTATTTGTAGTTGTTACGACCCCACCAAAGAGATCCAGGTGTTATTTGTAGTTGTTACGTCCCCCACCAAAGAGATCCAGGTGTTATTTGTAGTTGTTACGTCCCCACCAAAGAGATCCAGGTGTTATTTGTAGTCGTTACGTCAAAGTGTAAAATTACTTGTCACAGTGGATCTCTTCCTAACATTTTTGTCTAGTTTTTATTGGTTGACGAAATTGTCAATGTATTTAGTCTTTAGTCGTCATCATAACTTAGTTTTTTATTTAGTATCCATTTAGTTTTCGTTAGTGGAAAAAGGTAGTATTAAGTCGATGAAAACAACACTGGTTCCATTATTGTGTGTTTTTGTTTGTTTGGAGTTAGTTTTGTTTTTTTTGGTTTTCCACACAGGTGGAGTTAGTTTTGTTTTGTTTGGTTTTCCACACAGGTGGAGTTAGTTTTGTGTTGTTTTGTCTCCCACACAGGTGGAGTTAGTTTTGTTTGGTTTGGTTTTCCACACAGGTGGAGTTAGTTTTGTTTGGTTTCCCACACAGGTGGAGTTAGTTTTGTGTTGTTTTGTCTCCCACACAGGTGGAGTTAGCGGAGATCTGTGCTAAATGTGAGCGCTACATCGGTACGGAGGGAGGCGGTATGGACCAATCCATCTCCTTCCTGGCAGAGAAAGGAACCGTAAGTACCACATAAATCACACCTGTCTGAAGTGAATGGTGCTGTGCTGTGCTGTGCTGTACTGTACTGTACTGTACTGTACTGTACTGTACTGTACTGTACTGTACTGTACTGTACTGTGCTGTGCTGTGCTGTGCTGTACTGTACTGTACTGTACTGTACTGTGCTGTGCTGTGCTGTGCTGTGCTGTGCTGTGCTGTCCAAGTGTCCGTTTTCACAACTGAAGGACCACTGAATGAGATGATTAGTACACAAATTAAATGTAGAAGTTTACATATAGTTTTGGGGCTCCTTGAAATGAAATTGTTTGTGAACAACGGATAACTGTCAGAAAACTGTCATGTTTTAGATTTAGAGGACATTTTGTAAGAATAGGTCTCAGTCGAATTGGGTTTAACCCCTTGTGTTCTCCTCCCAGGCCAAACTGATCCAGTTTAACCCCTTGCGCTCCACTGACGTCAGACTCCCTGACGACGCGGTGTTTGTGATCTCCAACTGCTGCGTGGCGATGAACAAGGCCGCGAGCAATCACTTCAACCTGCGCGTGGTGGAGTGTCGCCTAGCAACCAAGGTACGCGCCTATAGTCTGTCGCCTAGCAACCAAGGTACGCGCCTATAGTCTGTCGCCTAGCAACCAAGGTACGTGCCTATAGTCTGTTGCCTAGCAACCAAGGTACGCGCCTATAGTCTGTCGCCTAGCAACCAAGGTAAAATGTAAATGCTTCCGTCGTACAGTCTGGAGCAACGGAAGCTCTGATCACGAATCAAATATAAATGCTTCCGTCGTACAGTCTGGAGCAACGGAAGCTCTGATCATGAGTAAAATATGAATGCTTCCGTCGTACAGTCTGGAGCAACGGAAGCTCTGATCACGAGTAAAATATAAATGCTTCCTTCGTACAGTCTGGAGCAACGGATGCTCTGATCATGAGTAAAATATGAATGCTTCCGTCGTACAGTCTGGAGCAACGGAAGCTCTGATCACCAGTAAAATATAAATGCTTCCGTCGTACAGTCTGGAGTAACGGATAGAGTCTGGAGCAACGGAAGCTCTGATCATGAGTAAAATATAAACACTTCCGTCGTACAGTCTGGAGCAACGGATGCTCTGATCACGAGTAAAATATAAATGCTTCCGTCGTACAGTCTGGAGCAACGGAAGCTCTGATCACGAGTGAAATATGAATGCTTCCGTCGTACAGTCTGGAGAAACAGAAGCTCTGATGAAGGTTGGTGCCTTGTTGCATGGTTTCCAACACTGTGCGTGCGTGCTCTCTCCTCTAGGTTCTAGGGAAGGCTCTGGGCCTGGACACCACCGGGCTTATGAAGCTCTCTCAGGTCCAGACGGAGCTCCAGGTCTCTCTGGAGGAGATGCTGCGGCTGGTGGAGGAGAAGCTCCACCCTGAGGCCTACAGCCTGGAGGAGCTGACCCACAGCCTGGGGATGGAGGTCCTGAAGACGGTTCTGACTGAGAACACCATGCACGGTGAGTATGCCTCCACCGTGAGGCCCACAGCCTGAGTATACCTCCACTGTGAGGCCCACAGCCTCAGTAATAGTATACCTCCACCCTGAGGCCCACAGCCTGAGTATACCTCCACCCTGAGGCCCACAGCCTCAGTAATAGTATACCTCCACCGTGAAGCCCACAGCCTGAGTACACCTCCACCCGAGGCCCACAGCCTTAGGAATAGTATACCTCCACCCTGAGGCCCACAGCCTGAGTACATCTCCACCCTGAGGCCCACAGCCTCAGTAATAGTACACCTCCACCCTGAGGACTGCCAGTTGCCCATGTATGAAGATGCCATGTGCCAAGCTGTACCTCTCTCTCCCTCTCTGTAACCCAGTGTCTCTCTCTCTCTCTCTCTCTCTCTCTCAGTAACCCAGTGTCTCTCTCTCTCTCTCAGTAACCCAGTGTCTCTCTCTCTCTCTCAGTAACCCAGTGTCTCTCTCTCCCTCCCAGTGTCTCTCTCCCTATCAGTAACCCAGTGTCTCTCTCTCTCTCTCCCTCTCTGTAACCCAGTGTCTCTCTCTCTCTCTCTCTCAGTAACCCAGTGTCTCTCTCTCTCTCTCAGTAACCCAGTGTCTCTCTCTCTCTCTCTCTCTCTCTCTCTCTCTCTCTCTCTCTCTCTCTCTCTCAGTAACCCAGTGTCTCTCTCCCCCTCCCAGTGTATCTCTCTCTCTCAGTAACCCAGTGTCTCTCTCTCTCTCTCAGTAACCCAGTGTCTCTCTCTCTGTCTCAGTGTCTCTCTTCCAGCTGTACGGGCGCTCCAGGCATGTGTATGGCGAGGCGCAGCGCGTCCTGCGCTTCCAGAGCGTGTGTGAGTCGGGCGGCGCCGACGCCCTCGGCCAGCTGGGGGCGCTGATGAGCCAGAGCCACGCCTCCTGCCGAGACCTCTACGACTGTAGCTGTCCGGAGCTCGACCGGCTGGTGGACACCTGTCTGTGAGTAACTACTGACCACTACACCTGTCTGTGAGTAACTACTGACCACTACACCTGTCTGTGAGTAACTACTGACCACTACACCTGTCTGTGAGTAACTACTGACCACTACACCTGTCTGTGAGCAACTACTGACAACTACACCTGTCTGTGAGCAACTACTGACAACTACACCTGTCTGTGAGTAACTACTGACCACTACACCGGTCTGTGAGCAACTACTGACAACTACACCTGTCTGTGAGCAACTACTGACAACTACACCTGTCTGTGAGTAACTACTGACCACTACACCTGTCTGTGAGTAACTACTGACCACTACACCTGTCTGTGAGTAACTACTGACCACTACACCTGTCTGTGAGTAACTACTGACAACAACACCTGTCTGTGAGTAACTACTGACGACAACACCTGTCTGTGAGTAACTACTGACGACTACACCTGTCTGTGAGTAACTACTGACGACTACACCTGAAGATCTTTTTTAAAATGTTGACGTCAGGCCTAAATGGGTTAATAAAGTGACTGCATTAACCGTCCACTGATTGGTTAATTAATAAAGTGACTGCATTAACCGTCCACTGATTGGTTACTTAATAAAGTGACTGAATTAACCGTCCACTGATTGGTTACTTAATAAAGTGACTGCATTATAACCGTCCACTGATTGGTTTAACCCCTTTTGTTTTCTCAGCCAATCGGGGGCGCTGGGCTCCCGGCTGACGGGGGCGGGGTGGGGGGGCTGTGCCGTCTCCATGGTGACCCGGGACAAGGCGGAGTCTTTCCTGCGGGGCGTGAGAGAGGCCTACTACCTGGAGGACCCCCGGAGGACCGCCCTGGAACTGCAGCGCAGTCTGTTCGTCTCCGCGCCGGCTCGCGGAGCCACCATCTCTGTGGAGTGACTTTGACGACGGAGAGGGGCCACTATAGTTCCACACTGAGGGCCACTATAGTTCCACACTCACCCCAGAGGGGCCACTATAGTTCCACACTCACCCCAGAGGGCCACTATAGTTCTACACTCACCCCAGAGGGCCACTATAGTTCCACACTCACCCCAGAGGGGCCACTATAGTTCCACACTCACCCCAGAGGGGCCACTATAGTTCCACACTCACCCCAGAGGGGCCACTATAGTTCCACACTCACCCCAGAGGGGCCACTATAGTTCCACACTCACCCCAGAGGGGCCACTATAGTTCCACACTCACCCCAGAGGGGCCACTATAGTTCCACACTCACCCCAGAGGGGCCACTATAGTTCCACACTCACCCCAGAGGGGCCACTATAGTTCCACACTCACCCCAGAGGGCCACTATAGTTCCACACTCACCCCAGAGGGCCACTATAGTTCCACACTCACTCCAGAGGGCCACTATAGTTCCACACTCACCCCAGAGGGCCACTATAGTTCCACACTCACCCCAGAGGGCCACTATAGTTCCACACTCACCCCAGAGGGGCCACTATAGTTCCACACTCACTCCAGAGGGCCACTATAGTTCCACACTCACCCCAGAGGGCCACTATAGTTCCACACTCACCCCAGAGGGTCACTATAGTTCCACACTCACCCCAGAGGGGCCACTATAGTTCCACACTCACCCCAGATCGGCCACTATAGTTCCACACTCACCCCAGAGGGTCACTATAGTTCCACACTCACCCCAGAGGGGCCACTATAGTTCCACACTCACCCCAGAGGGGCCACTATAGTTCCACACTCACCCCAGAGGGGCCACTATAGTTCCACACTCATCCCAGAGGGGCCACTATAGTTCCACACTCACCCCAGAGGGGCCACTATAGTTCCACACTCACCCCAGAGGGGCCACTATAGTTCCACACTCACCCCAGAGGGGCCACTATAGTTCCACACTCACCCCAGAGGGGCCACTATAGTTCCACACTCACCCCAGAGGGGCCACTATAGTTCCACACTCACCCCAGAGGGGCCACTATAGTTCCACACTCACCCCAGAGGGGCCACTATAGTTCCACACTCACCCCAGAGGGGCCACTATAGTTCCACACTCACCCCAGAGGGGCCACTATAGTTCCACACTCACCCCAGAGGGGCCACTATAGTTCCACACTCATCCCAGAGGGCCACTATAGTTCCACACTCACCCCAGAGGGGCCACTATAGTTCCACACTCACCCCAGAGGGGCCACTATAGTTCCACACTCACCCCAGAGGGGCCACTATAGTTCCACACTAAGCGTCATTGGGAAAGGGATCAAATGCATACAAAGGGGAAATTCTTGCACAATAATTGCCATATTTTCTATAGTAAAATAATTGTACTTTTATTAAATTGCCTTGTTTATTCGTTCTATTTTCTGTAATAAATGGATTTAACACAACCTGCTGTTGTAGCTTTAGTTAGTATTTGTGTATGTAGGCCGTTTGTACTTTGGGCCGACCTATAGGCTTGTTTCCATAATGGTCCTCTGCAGTGGCGTGCACAAATACACTAGGGGGTGCTAGAGCACTTTTGGCAATGTGCTAAAAAAAACCCAAAGAGAGTTTTATTTTCTTTCTTAATTTGTGGTGTGTGGAACATGGTGACATTGATCAAATCTTGATAAAAAAACGCTTCTACTATATTATTTAGGCCCCCACAATCTAAAGCTATGTTTCTATGTCAGTGGTTCTTGGATAAAAAAATAAATAGCAGACCTACAAGCTCGTAGCGCACCACTCTGTGGCGCGCTATGAGCTTGTAGATCTGCTATTTTTCAATAGCTAATTTTCAATAGCTAATAGCACCTGTAATAAACATACAGGTGACTATATTAATAAACATAAGGGGAAATTCTTGCACAATATTTGCCATATGTTCTATAGTAAAATTGTACTTTTCTTAAATTGCCTTGTTTATTCGTTCTATTTTCTGTAATAAATGGATTTAACACTAAAGCTACTACCAATACTCATCATCCTCCTCCAATTTAGTGCAACAATATTGTACAAGACCTACAAGCTCACAACGGGCTGAGGCTTGACACATTGTGAGCTTGTAGATCTGCTATTTCTTTGCACACCGGCCACGGCTTTTTGCACCGGTCTGCACCTGGCCATCATTTGGTTACATACAGTTCCATGCAGTCATCTTCTTTTAGTATGGTAAACAATAAACATTGCAGGCAATGCATTTTGATTTAATTGTAAGAGGGAGCGTATCAACACACAGGTGTAAACAACTAACCACTACATGTTCTGATTGAGCAAGGGGAAGCAGCGGACAAATACATGATTTCATTATAAAATGGTAGGCCTACGTACCGGTAGATTTTCACCCAATGAAAATGTACACTTCACAGATTATAGGCCATTTGGAATTAGAACAATCGGTTAAAGATTGACCGAGAATAGCACGATTTAAATATCAACATTTTTGTTAGGTCTTTTACAGCACTATACTTGTGAGGACCTGGCTGGCGCACGCCGCACGCCGAAAATGGATGATCTACAAACTCACAAAGCGCTGTCATGCAACACTTGGAGCTTGTAGGTACACCGTACACGGATGACAAACATTTCACAGAATATATACCACTTAAAACAATTGGTTGTGCATATAGGCTGCATAGGCACTTGTGAAACTACAGTACAGCCTAGATTTATTCTATGGATGTGGAGGACTGGTGTTGAACTGTTGTGAGGTGATCTGAGATCTGCAAACTCAACACGGTGAACACGCATATAATAATATAAATGAGGGCTGAGGCTGATTAAGTTTGCGAATAACGGCCCATGGGCTTATATGGACCGAGGGCGGTTATTTGGAGGAGGCGGTTATTACGCAAAATGGTGTCAGAACCTGGGCCGTTATTAGGTAGTGGGCGGCTATTTGAGCATGGGCTGTTATTTGGTAATATACGGTATATATATATATATATATCTCAATCTCAACAATGATGAGTCTCTTCCTCCTGTGTGCAACAATGCCCAAAAACAGGCAGTGTAGCGTCAATAAAGCATAGAATAAAGAATGCTAGAATTATATTCGATTCCAAATGCAACCACGCTGCAGCACGTTGTGAGCTTGTAGATCTGTTATATTCCCCGCGGACCGGAACACATTAACACGTTAAATCCCAGGACCCTTGATGAATTCCAACACTTTTTTACAGGACTGTATTGTATTATTATTATTATTATTATTATTTTCAAATGTTAAAATACGTCCAGATATTTCATAAGCGTGTGTAAACCCTGACATATTGACCTCGTCTAGGAACGCGACTCAAAAGACCAAAACTAAATAAAAAAATTAAATGAAATGAAACGGATATTTTTATTTTTTAACCGTTTGAGGCAACATTTCTACACATTTCTGGAGAGCAGTGGCGTTGAGCTTAAAACTATACTTGAGTACCTTTAAAAAGTACTCCAGTAAGTGTAACTGAAGTACAAATGTCGACTGTCTGAGCAACCGTCACTTTGTGGTCAAGTAATAGAGCGCCGCAGTCCCTCCCCCTTTCAGAAAAACGAGTGGCCCAGGAAATCAAAACACAATGCATTCTCCCATCGGCACTTATAGGCATTTAATTTATTTAAAGACGGTTACGCCGCGGACAAAGCCAACTCGGATCGTGACAAATCATGACAATGAACACAATGTTTTGGGGCCGATCAAATCATTAGAAAGAAGAAAAGAAAGTCAGGATTCAAACATTATTTGTTTTGTTTTTCGTCTTATAAATTGTTTGATCGGCCCAAAACATTGTGTTCATTGTCATGATTTGTCACGATCCGAGTCTTTAAATAAATTAAATGCCTATAAGTGCCGATGGGAGAATGCATTGGGTTTTTATTTCCTGGGCCACTCGTTTTTCTGAAAGGGGGAGGGACTGCGACGCTCTATTGGGGTGTTAAAAAAAATCGATTTGAAATATAATTTATAATCCCCCACCAAAAAAAAAAAATGATTTATTTTTCTGCTTACAATTACCGTTTTCACCACATGGTGTTTGTGATATGAAATGTAAGCTTACTCTAATGACAGTAAACATCATGTCTTCAGTCATGTTCACGTTACTGTATAGTCAGTTCTATAGTCACTTTCAGATCAGCACAGCTCTATCGTATCGTATTGTAGTTAGGGTCGATTTGTTTGATATGTTGGACCAGCCCTGGTCCAACATGGAGGACATTGTCTCTGACCAGCCCTGGTCCAACATGGAGGACATTGTCTCTGACCAGCCCTGGTCCAACATGGAGGACATTGTCTCTGACCAGCCCTGGTCCAACATGGAGGACCAGCCCTGGTCCAACATGGAGGACATTGTCCAGCCCCTTCGTCCTCGGTTTTGGCACCGCTGTGGGTTTGGCGCAGATACCTTCCAGCCCTATAATCGCTGGTTTACGCATCCAGGTTCTGGGTCCAACTCCTCCTCCCCCCCCTCCCCCTCCCCCTCCCCCCCCTCCCCAGAGCTAGTTGAAGCCCAGTCCGGCCCCCTTGGGTCTCACGGCGGCCCGGATGGGCTCGGTGATGCCGCGGCCGTCGGGCCCCAGGCCCGTCCCGGGACTCCAGCCCATGTTTTGCAGCATGCGGCTGCCCAAGTTGCTGTCCGGGATGGGAGGGGGCGGGGCCGCCGCGCTCTCCGACAGCGGCACCGGCACTCCCCCTGGTGGTGAGAGACGGAGATTAACAACATTTAGACCCCGAGTTACAAAAACATTCACTTTGAAAGAATTATTATATTCAAAAGATTTGCGCCACATTTTTACGATTTTCTTTCAAAAATAGCAGACCTACAAGCTCGTAGCGCGCCACTCGGTGGCGCGCTACGAGCTTGTAGATCTGCTATTTTTCAATAGCTAAATTATAACATAATGTTTAAAACACAAAAAGGGGTTCTCACCCATCGAGTATTCAAACATAATATGGGCCACATTTTCACCATTTTTCAAAAAATAGCAGACGTACAAGCTCGTAGCGCGGCACTCGGTGGCGCGCTACGAGCTTGTAGGTCTGATATTTGTCAATAGCTAAAGGACAACATAATGCTTTAAAACACCAGAATGGGTTAACAGTTATCATCATCATCACCATACTATAATTCAGTCAATGTCTGTCTGTGTGTCTGTGTGTCTGTCTGTCTGTCTGTCTGTGTCAGAAACACCGCCATATCTCCTCACCACCTGCACCAATCGCTCCCACTTTTCACACAGGCATTAACATGGAGGTCTTAACGAAGCCCTTTTTCCAATTTAACAAATTATTATAAATTAGTAATGAATTTATTAGTGTATTTAAAAAAAGCGAAAACGCACCCAGGGCACAGTACCCCCCCCCGGCCACAAGGGGGGGGGGGGGGGTACTGCGCCCGTCACAACGGGTAAGGGCTAGTTATTTGAACTATGACGAAAAAAAACGAAATCTTCCGTCGACTTATTACCCCTTTTGGGTCGCAGACGAAAACAAAATGCCTAAAACTAAGCCACGATGACTAAAACTGCGACTAAAATAAACTGACAACGTCGTCAACTATGGGTAACAGCTTCATAATTGTGAGGTCAAAGGTCAGAGGTCAGAGGTCAGTTTACCTGCTGGGGTCACAGCTTTCCGTCTCCGCTTGACGTCACCTGTACTCAGAGAGCCCAGATGACCGCTGGTCTGTCTGCAACACACACACACACACACACACACACACACACACACACACACACACACACACACACACACACACACACACACACACACACACACACACACACACGCACGCGCACGCGCACACACACACACACACACACACAGGTGACCGTCAGTGTTGTCTTTGTCGACTAAGACGAAAAATGTTCGTCAACTAAATGAAAACTAAATGAAAACTAAGACTAAATATACTGACAATTTTGTCAACAGATAAAAACTAGACTAAAATGTTAGGAAGGGACTAGTGGACAAAGAGATCCAGTATAAGTCATTTTACACTTTATTGCATGCTAAAAAATAGCAGATCTACAAGCTCACAGCGCAATGCAGTGTGAGCTTGTAGATCTGCTATTTTCAGATCTGCTATTTTTTACCCATTGCGACGGCATCAAGGCCCACCAAAATACATTCCAGTCGACTAAATCAACTGCAGATTTAGTCGACTAAACACACACTGACCGCTGGGGTCTCTCTCTCTCTCTCTCTCTCTCACCTGTTGGCTGTCTTCATTGAGCAGCCTCTCCTGTGGCCTCGGTCTGTCCGTGAGTCCCAGTGCAACTGAATGAGAGAGACACCGAGAGAGAGAGAGACAGAGAGAGAGAGAGAGACAGAGACAGAGAGAGAGAGAGAGAGAGAGAGAGAGAGACAGAGAGAGAGATACAGAGAGACAGATACAGAGAGAGAAGGATAAATAAATGGTAAATGGCTAAACTGTGCATTTATATAAATAGCGCTTTAATCCAATGTACTCGGCATCGGCGAACACACACATTGTGGGATCGGGAACATCCCTGATGTAACCGTTGATGTGCTCGGAGTGCTCCAGAACTGGTTAAACTGTCCGAGTTGCTCCAGTGCCTGAAGATATTTGTAGAATCTGGTTGACGGGTTAAAAGGGATAGTTTGTGGAGGTTGGATATTTTGCTTGGTTTTGTTGTGTCTCCATAAGGACCCACTGGTGGGTCGTGGGTTCTGGTTTTGTTGTGTCTCCATAAGGAACAAACGAACAAACGAACAAATTAACGAACAAACGAACGAACGAATGAACGAACAAACGATCGAACGAACAAACGAACAAACAAACGAACAAAAGAACAAATGAATGAATCCAGGTGCATCTCACCTGCCCGTGGTCTCTCCTGGAGGCTGGACTGAACCAGGGTCTGTCGGGAAGACGAGAGAGTAATTAAGAGAGTAATTAAGGAGACGAGAGAGTAATCAAGAGAGTAATTAAGACATTCTGGTGTTTCTTCGAGCATTATGTTATGTTTTAGCTGTTGAAAAATAGCAGATCTACAAGCTCGTTAGATCGGCTATTTTTTTTTTAAATGTGGCGCAAATCTTTGAATACATGCTTTCACACAGAGGGCGTTTTTAACTCAAATATTTGCTTCTGGGGGGGGGGGGGGAGGGGGGAGGAGGGTCCCTGGAACCGCATATTTTCAGATGGGGGTCAGCGGGCATTTACATATAATCTTGGGGACATGAAATAGTTTGAGAACCACTGACATAGAAACAGATTTGCACCATTTGTGTGTGTGTGTGTGTGTGTGTGTGTGTGTGTGCCACTCACTCTCGGGGGTCCTGGGACTGTCGCCCCAGTCTGTCGTTGAAGCCCGGGGGTCCCGCGGACCCCTGGAGGGTCCCGTCAGAGTTCTGCTGGTTCCCATGGAGACGACCCAGTCTGCTCTGGAACCCTGAGGACACAGAGTCAACACATAGCAGATCTACAAGCTCTCTGGAACCCTGAGGACACAGAGTCAACACATAGCAGATCTACAAGCTCTCTGGAGCCCTGGAGGACATAGAGTCAACACATAGCAGATCTACAAGCTCTATGGAACCCTGAGGACATAGAGTCAACACATAGCAGATCTACAAGCTCTCTGGAGCCCTGGAGGACATAGAGTCAACACATAGCAGATCTACAAGCTCTATGGAACCCTGAGGACACAGAGTCAACACATAGCAGATCTACAAGCTCTATGGAACCCTGAGGACACAGAGTCAACACATAGCAGATCTACAAGCTCTATGGAACCCTGAGGACACAGAGTCAACACATAGCAGATCTACAAGCTCTATGGAACCCTGAGGACACAGAGTCAACACATAGCAGATCTACAAGCTCTATGGAACCCTGAGGACACAGAGTCAACACATAGCAGATCTACAAGCTCTATGGAACCCTGAGGACACAGAGTCAACACATAGCAGATCTACAAGCTCTATGGAACCCTGAGGACACAGAGTCAACACATAGCAGATCTACAAGCTCTCTGGAACCCTGAGGACACAGAGTCAACACATAGCAGATCTACAAGCTCTGTGGAACCCTGAGGACACAGAGTCAACACATAGCAGATCTACAAGCTCTATGGAACCCTGAGGACACAGAGTCAACACATAGCAGATCTACAAGCTCTGTGGAACCCTGAGGACACAGAGTCAACACATAGCAGATCTACAAGCTCTGTGGAACCCTGAGGACACAGAGTCAACACATAGCAGATCTACAAGCTCTGTGGAACCCTGAGGACACAGAGTCAACACATAGCAGATCTACAAGCTCTGTGGAACCCTGAGGACATAGAGTCAACACATAGCAGATCTACAAGCTCTATGGAACCCTGGAGGACATAGAGTCAACACATAGCAGATCTACAAGCTCTGTGGAACCCTGGAGGACACAGAGTCAACACATAGCAGATCTACAAGCTCTCTGGAGCCCTGGAGGACACAGAGTCAACACATAGCAGATCTACAAGCTCTCTGGAGCCCTGGAGGACACAGAGTCAACACATAGCAGATCTACAAGCTCTCTGGAGCCCTGGAGGACACAGAGTCAACACATAGCAGATCTACAAGCTCTCTGGAGCCCTGGAGGACACAGAGTCAACACATAGCAGATCTACAAGCTCTCTGGAGCCCTGGAGGACACAGAGTCAACACATAGCAGATCTACAAGCTCTATGGAGCCCTGGAGGACACAGAGTCAACACATAGCAGATCTACAAGCTCTGTGGAACCCTGAGGACACAGAGTCAACACATAGCAGATCTACAAGCTCTCTGGAACCCTGAGGACACAGAGTCAACACATAGCAGATCAAACATAACCTCATGTTTCTATATCAGTGGTTCTCACAGGGTTAAACCTCATGTTTCTATATCAGTGGTTCTCACAGGGTTAAAACCTCATGTTTCTATATCATTGGTTCTCACAGGGTTAAAACCCTATATTTTTATATCAGTGGTTCTCACAGGGTTAAACCTCATGTTTCGATATCAGTGGTTCTCACAGGGTTAAAACCATATGTTCACTGACTGTGTGTGCACTGTCTGCACTCTGCAGAGCGCTGCGAGAGACCTTTTTTTTCCTTCCTTTCCTGATGGTGCGTTCAACGCGCCTCGGAAAAACACAGAATAGTGTGAAATACAACATGAAGAAACCGGTGCAACCATGGATTTTTACCGATGCCGGCACTCCGCCAACGATGCATCGAGAATGATGTCACCCGTCAATTGTATCCGATACGCAGTGACTGAACCGATGCAGTCGCATCGATAGATACGCATCGATTATTTTCCACATGCCTAGTGTGCCCTGTGTGTGTGTGTGCGGTGCGTGCCGTGCGTGCGCGCTGTGCATGCGTGTGTGTGTGTGTGCGTGTGTGTGTGTGTGTGTGTGTGTGTGCGTGTGTGTGCGTGTGTGTGTGTGCCTGCGTGCAGCCTACCTCTCTGTGCCGAGGGGCTCATGAGGGGGAAGGATCCGGTCAGAATGCTGTTGAACACGGGGTCCACCAGCTCTAGGTCCCCCTCCTCCTCCCCTCCTCCTCTCTCCCACCAGGGGACCACCCCGGGCACGCCGCACGCCGGCCCGGGACCCCCGCACGACCCCCCCGGACCCCCCCCGCACAGCCCCCCCGGATCGCCACCATCGTAGAACCAGTCGCTCTGCTCGTCGTCACCTGGGGGGGGAATTAAACAACTTCAGTGCACTGTGCCTACACACTGTGCCTACACATGTCTCAGGTTCAGGTTAATTTATTTGTTTGTCCCCGTGGGGCGATTTGGTTTACAGCAAGGCATAACACAGGCAGGTAACATGAAACACAAAAACACAGTAAAAAAGGCACATAATACACATAGAACATTTAAAACAGGATGGCAGTTCAAGGTATCAGTGTAACATTATAATTCATAACTTTTCCAGAAAGTTGTATAAAAAATGAATACAATTAATACAAATACAATTTACCTCCCTCTATCGGCATTTAGAGCCTTGATAGCTACAGGCACGAAGGAGAACTTATACCTGTTGCTTTTGGCCCCTGGGACTTTTAGGCGAATGCCAGAGGGAAGCAGCTTGAACTCAGAGCTGAGGGGACGGGAGATGTCCGTACAAATGGACGTGGCTTTCTTAAGCACCTGGTTTTTAAAAACTTGGTCTAGACTACTGAAATTAACTCCGGCAATCTTTGAAGCCGTTCTCACAATCCTACCAAGGTGGTTTTTGTCCTTTACATTTAGGTTTCCATACCAACATGTCTCTGTCTACACATGTGTAGGCACAATGCAAGGAATGAATGCATTCGCCACGTATCCGAAGGGAGTCTGATCCAATCACTTTTAGATTTTCTCCCAGTTTAATCCTGAGTTTAAGTTTAAAGAGTTAAGAGTTAGTGATTACGATACCTTAAAGAGTTAAGAGTTAGTGATTACGATACCTTGTCTGCCCTCATCGTTGGTGTACAGTCCTCCGTCGCTGCTGTTGCTCACGCTGGAGGTCTCGCTGGACGAGGAGAAGACGAGAACAACAGGACAGAAGACGAGAACAACAGGACAGAAGACGAGAACAACAGGACAGAAGACGAGAACAACAGGACAGAAGACGAGAACAACAGGACAGAAGACGAGAACAACAGGACAGAAGACGAGAACAACAGGACAGAAGACCAGAACAACAGGAAGGACAGGCGGTTATTAGGGATGGATCTCTGCAATGTTTTATTGACCACGAGCACAGTCTCGATCAGGCTTATGGAGCTGTCGAGCATGTTCTACTGTTTTAATGTTCTTATCGAGGCCTCTATATATTTTTTTTTTATCCCACGATTTTGTAACCCATTTTTCACCCCTGCCTGTGTCAATCATCTAATGTGATCCTGGGCTCTACACACCCTCCACCAACCTAGTCCCCATATATGGGGGACAAGGGGAGACCAACCTAGTCCCCATATATGGGGGACAAGGGGAGACCAACCTAGTCCCCATATATGGGGGACAAGGGGAGAGCAACGGACTTGAACTCATGCTTCCTTCATGCCTGAGTGCCCAAGTTGCTCCTTTACACCTGACAGGGGGGAGTTTCCCTGGTTGGACGTATAGCGCGTGGAAGGAACACGTTATTCCAACCAGTTCCTTATCGAGGCCTCTGTCGAGCATGTTCTACTGTTTTAATGTTCTTCTTATCAACCCTCTGTCGAGCAACTTCCTTTTCCCTCTCAATAAAAGCTACAGGATACGAGAGCTTTTATTGAGAGGGAAAAGGAAGTTGTTCCGCCGCCTGTTGTTCCTGTCTGGCGACTACAAAACAATACTACACAACATGACGTAACGATATATCATCCGCTCCCGACAGGATCATACAGACTTTTGAAACAGAGACCTGCAGGCTTTCCTCCGAGGTGGTGGAAATAAAGCCTGGTGAGGCCAGGTTACCTTAACCCATTCTGACCGGGAACCCGTTTTGGTGTTAGCATCATGTTATGCTTTAGCTATTGAAAAATAGCAGATCTACAAGCTCATAGCGCGCCACCGAGTGGCGCGCTATGAGCTTGTAGGTCTGATATTTTTGAAAAATCGAAGAGCGACTGACATTTTTAGAATCTGATCTCAGGTCAGAATGGGTTCATCAGACCAGTGTGTGTCCAGTGGAAACCTCGTATGAATCTGATCTCAGGTCAGAATGGGTTAAAGGCGCAGTGAAACGGAAATGGTGAACAATATGAAAATGGTGTTTCCACATGAAACACCGGTCTGAAGTTTCTGAACCAATCAGGCGATGGGACGGTAGCTAGGGACGGTAGCTATGCTATGCGCTACAGCGTGGTATGTGTTTGTTTACAAATCAGACGGTCGCCCAGCACAACCAGTTTACTGTTATGTGGCTTATTTCTACCCTATAATGTTTTCAGAAACATATTTTAGCGTGATGATTAAGTTGAAACAGAGTAATACACTGTCTGAATGTTATCTTGAATGGAAATAAAAACGGAGTAATCTGTAATCAGAAGCAGCTGTGTTGCATGGATGCGCAGACATGGGGAATTAAACAGGTGAGCTTCATTTTTATTGGCCTTTATCGATGTGTATCTCTACACGTCATCACGCAGCACGTTTTCGTTTTAATAAATAAATAATACAATCGTTTTTATGGACCTTTGATATAAAAACACACAGAAATGAGAATTTTCCCATTTTTTTGGCATCCATTGTTAGGTATGCCCATATGATGACCACGGATATGGTCTAAAAGTGTGAAAAACGTCTTTTTCATTTCACTGCGCCTTTAAACCGGACTATGACCAACCAGGCCTTTTAGGAGTAAGATAGATATGAAGAAAAAAAGCACCTGTCACTCATGTCCTCGTCTGAGCCCCTCTCGGGACCCTCCTCCACCAGCTCCATCTTGTCTGGGCAGAGGAGGGGGTCCTCCATCTTCTCTTGGCAGAGGAGGAGGGGGTCCTCGCTGCTCTCCACCACCACACCTTCGTCCGTCGCCTCCATCAGCCTGTGAGACGCCATCTTCCTCTTCTTTAAACGCTTCTTCCCCCCTCCTCCTCCTCCTCCATGGACTAGGACTGTCACTATCAAATAAAATCAAGTCAAGTCAAGTCAACCTTCATTTGTATAGCACATTGGTTCCCAGGGGTCCTTGAGGGAGTTCCAGGGGGTCCCCAGCTGCATGATAGTTTGGACCTTGACATGTCGACCTTGACATGAAAAGGTTTGGGAACCACTGCGCTAAAAACACACACAAAAACTAGGGATGCACCGAAAGGGAAATTCTTGGACGAAACCGAATACCGAATATAGGAAACAGTTGGCCCGAAAACCAAACACTGAATATCCGGATATGATTAATATTATATATTTTTTCCTACCATTGCTGTCATGGCCCGTACCTTAAAGCTACCTGATTTACGGAAAAATACATTATTCCGCTAAACTTAACTTAAATAATAATCACTATTATGGGTCCATAATACATTTATTCAGCTCTTTTGAATGCATTAATTGCATACACTATTCTGTGGTATATTTTCAGCCTATTCGGGGCCGAAACCGAAAAGGCCGAAATTGAATTTTTAGCCATTTTCTGCCGAATATTTTCTGTTTGGCCGAATATTCGGTGCATCACTAAAGAAAACCCAAAATGTTCCGAGACAATGCCTGCCCTCACCTCCTCCTCCTCCTCCTCCACAGAGCTCCATGGCCACGCCCTCGGCTGTGCCCCCCGCCCCCCCTCTGCAGTCCGCGAGGGCCACGGGGAGGAGGGGGGCTTTGGGGGGGACGGGAGGAGGGGGCCCCAGCAGGGTCTCGTCGTCGACCCCCTCCTCGGGGGGGTCCACGGCCATGCGCTTGACCTTGCGACGGCGCCGGAGGCTGCGCGTCCCCTCCGCCGCCAGGTGGGGGGGGTGGTGGGGGAGGTGCTCGTCGGGCCAGAGGAGGGGCCGCTTGCCGCCGCCCCCCCCGGCCTCGTTGGCACCGCTCATGGGGGGAGGGGCGCGGCGCTTGGGGCCCGGCTGCAGCTGATGATGATGATGATGATGATGGTCGTCAGAGTCGCTGTTGTTGTTGTCGTCGCCTCGCCGGGCGTGGCTGTTGGAGCCCGAGACGCCGCCGCGGTAGTCCTGGTGGGAGAGAAACCAGAACGCCGTTAAACCGTTTCTGTCCGTAGCACGGCTCCACACGTCCTAGGGAACCCAATCCACGCGCACAAAGAACGCGTCACTGTGTAGACGTCCTATAGAGCGGGGCAGTCCCTCCCCCTTTCAGAACAACGAACGGCCCAGGAAATGAAGCCCCATGCATTCTCCCATCGGCACTTTCTTATTTAATTTATTTAAAGACGGTTACGCCACGGACAAAGCCAACTCGGATCGTGACAAATCATGACAATGAACACAATGTTTGGGGCCGATCAAATAATTTATAAGACGAAAAACAAAACAAATAGTGTTGTCTCCTGACTTTCTTTTCTTCTTTCTAATGATTTGATCGGCCCCAAAACATTGTGTTCATTGTCATGATTTGTCACGATCCGAGTTGGCTTTGTCCGCGGCGTAACCGTCTTTAAATAAATTAAATAAGAAAGTGCCGATGGGAGAATGCATGGGGTTTCATTTCCTGGGCCGTTCGTTGTTCTGAAAGGGGGAGGGACTGCCCCGCTCTATAGCGCGTCCTCAGTGATATCACTGTGTAGTAGGGCTGACCTAAAAAAATCGATTAATCGATGTTCAATCGATAAGCACGGGAATTGATTTTTAAATTTTAAATCGAATAGTCATAAAAAAAAGAGCGGCCGCTTTTGGTCCACGAGCCATGCTCGCACCTCGCAGCACCTCGCAACGCCGCCTCCCCGCTCCCCCTCACTCGTGGTAACAAGGAAGTCAACAAGAACAGCTGCAGCCTGCAGTCATGCCGCCACAAAAGAAATCTAAAGTGTGGTTGCATTTTAGAATATGCCAAGACAACAAAGAACAAGTAGTGTGTCAAATATGTGACAAGAAATTGGCGTAAACGAAACGTGCTTCGGAGGCGAAACATAATACCCCATGGCTAATGTAAGGTTAGATTGTTATCATTATGTTATCATTATCTTGAAATTAAACGGGTTGAGAAATAGACGACTAGAGCCGTCTCATGGGGGTCCCTGGCATATCTTTTCAAATGTGGGGGGGGGGGGGGGGGTCTCCATTTGGGGGTCCTCTACATGAGAAAACATTGAGGGGAACCACGTTGGGCTTTAATTTATACTGACCTTGTGCTCCTCGGCGCTGGACTCGGAACCCTCGCTGAGGTGCCCCCCCGCCGGCCCCCCCTCCCCACCGGCGGCCCCCACCCCCCCCTCCCAGGGCGTGGGGGGGTGATGGGGGGGGTTGTTGTTGTCGTTGCGGCGCTTGCGTCCGCGCCTCTTGCGGGCCTGCCTCTTCAGCAGGTACCCCAGGTGGTCCGCGGGCCCTCCGGGGGGGGCGTGGTGGTGGTGGTGGTGGTGGTCCCCCCCTCCCCCTCCCCCTCCTCGCGCAGCCTGCTCAGAGCTCTCCTCCAGCGCCGACACAAGGTCGTGGACCAGCTCGTCCATCGTGCGGCCAAAGTGCCTGTGGACGTCGCAAAGTACAACAAGGAACCCTCAGAGTCGTCGTGCAGTAAAACAACATGACAGACAGACAGACAGACAGACAGACAGACAGACAGACAGACAGACAGACAGCAAAAAGCATGGGAATACATCACATAAAAACATTTATCATGAAACATGCGTAAGCTAAGAAAGTAACAGTGGAATATCTATATAATGAAACTATAAACTATACATATATACCACTATGCTATACATATGTACTATGACGTGCTATGACTACATACAATGCAATTATAGTGCTGTAATAAGATGTGAACGATAAATTAAGGACAATTGTAGGACAAAATAACAATTATTATAGCTACATTCTCAATTCATGTGTAAACTTCTTGTAAGTTAAGTAATGCAGAAGTTTAAGGAAAATGTAACTCTTGAGAGAGCGTGACATGAGACCAAATGGACCCGGGCCGTACAGGTCCGTTTGGTCGTCCACTCGTTCTCTAATTCTGCAAACTGTTAATAAATACTTCAATCAATCAAAATAAATAATTAAATCAATCAATCAATCAATCAATCCACCCTTACATGCTGTCATCTCTGTATTGACCTGTACTTTCATGAACTGTAGTCATTCTACAAACTGTTTATAACATTATAACAATCAATCAATAATGAATCAATAATTCAGGTCACCCTACTGGCTATAGCAGTTAGCCTGTTAGCTCACAGGCTGCTGATGTCAACAAAAACATTGGTGAGTGTGTGTGTGTGTGTGTGTTACTTCCACTCCACCACCACATCTCAGAGGCAACCTTTGTAGCTACTTGTACTACAGTGTGTGTGTGTGTGTGTGTGTGTGTGTGTGTTTGATTGAAATGTTATTAACAGTTTGCAGAATTACAGTACATTTCAAGCACAACTCAATACATTGACTGTTGACTTTGAGTGGACGACACAATTAAGCATTACACTTGTTTACAAGAGGGTCCACCTTGTTCAATTCATCAAAACGTGTGTGTGTGTGTGTGTGTGTGTGTGTGTGTGTGTGTGTGTGTGTGTTATGATTTCAAGCACAACTCAATACAAATACTGTTAACTTTGAGTGGACGACCAAATTAAGCATTACACTTGTTTACAAGAGGGTCCACCTTGTTCAATTCATCAAAACGTGACTGTGTGTGTGTGTGTGTGTGTGTGTGTGTGTGTGTGTGTGTGTGTGTGTGACTCACTCTTTGCCGATGCTTTTTAGATGCGCTGCGCGGAACATCAAAGAAGAGCGTCTAAACACAACACGCACGCAACAACACCACCACGCACACACACCATGGTGACACACACGCACACACGCACACACAACTACCAACACGTCAACAACACGCACACCATGGTCACACGCACGCACACACAACTACTGTACCAACACAACAACAACAACCCTCTGTGACAACAACACGTTAGCTTTGGCATTAGCAGCTACTTCCTGGTCCTTCTTCTTTGTGTTGTTGGATGGAGGTTTGTTTCACACTGCTTGTTGACGCAGTACCGCCACCTACTGCGGCGGCTGCTGCTGCTGCTGTGAGTGCGTGTGCGTGTGCGTGTGCGTGTGCGTGTGCGTGTGCGTGTGCGTGTGCGTGTGTGTGTGTGTGTCGAATTGAACAAAGTGTAGGCATATCATATTCTGAATTACAAAAAAGAGGACACATGCGCACGTGCATGTGCACATGCATGTACGCATGCATGTGCACATGCACGCATTTGTTTATAAACATTTGGGATTTGTTTATAAACCAATGTTTGCATCATTTCCTGCATGTGATACAGTGGAATTCTCAATAATAATACATCCCGATCCCGACTGACTTTGTTATTCACGTCTATATTTTGAACATGTCACAGGCTTACTGTATACATGTTCTACGTACCGCGGAGCTCCGACAGCGTGTTTTACCGCTGTCAACTTGTCGTATTAACTTGGCTGACCAGTTGCATTATGGGAAAATAACCCCGCTAAATGGAGGAGTGACATCCTGACATTTTCAACTACCTACAGTGAATTATCCAGATGAGTATTAATAATAGTCTTGCAAGATAAAGAAATATAAAAGTATATTATAGTACATTGTAGGATGTATAGTATATTGAGATGATGGCAGGTATGTGACATTGAAAAGGACAAATTAAACATATGGGACACTTTATTAGAACACAAAAAAATGGCTATACAGCCTCAGTAATGGACCAGTTAAATGAGGGTATTTTATGATGTCAGACCCTCCTAATAGACCATCCTAGTATAGATTGTACTTGGTGTGGTAGGTTAGTGGTCATCCTAGTACTGATTGTACTTGGTGTGGTGGGTTAGTGGTCATCAGTACAGATTGTACTTGGTGTGGTAGGTTAGTGGTCATCAGTACAGATTGTACTTGGTGTGGTAGGTTAGTGGTCATCAGTACAGATTGTACTTGGTGTAGTAGGTTAGTGGTCATCCTAGTACAGATTGTACTTGGTGTGGTAGGTTAGTGGTCATCAGTACAGATTGTACTTGGTGTGGTAGGTTAGTGGTCATCAGTACAGATTGTACTTGGTGTGGTAGGTTAGTGGTCATCAGTACAGATTGTATTTGGTGTGGTAGGTTAGTGGTCATCAGTACAGATTGTACTTGGTTTGGTAGGTTAGTGGTCATCAGTACAGATTGTACTTGGTGTAGTAGGTTAGTGGTCATCCTAGTACAGATTGTTCTTGGTGTGGTAGGTTAGTGGTCATCAGTACAGATTGTACTTGGTTTGGTAGGTTAGTGGTCATCAGTACAGATTGTATTTGGTGTGGTAGGTTAGTGGTCATCAGTACAGATTGTACTTGGTTTGGTAGGTTAGTGGTCATCAGTACAGATTGTATTTGGTGTGGTAGGTTAGTGGTCATCAGTACAGATTGTACTTGGTGTGGTAGGTTAGTGGTCATCAGTACAGATTGTACTTGGTGTGGTAGGTTAGTGGTCATCAGTACAGATTGTACTTGGTGTGGTAGGTTAGTGGTCATCAGTACAGATTGTACTTGGTGTGGTAGGTTAGTGGTCATCAGTACAGATTGTATTTGGTGTGGTAGGTTAGTGGTCATCAGTACAGATTGTACTTGGTTTGGTAGGTTAGTGGTCATCAGTACAGATTGTACTTGGTGTAGTAGGTTAGTGGTCATCCTAGTACAGATTGTTCTTGGTGTGGTAGGTTAGTGGTCATCAGTACAGATTGTACTTGGTTTGGTAGGTTAGTGGTCATCCTAGTACATATTGTACTTGGTGTGGTAGGTTAGTGGTCATCAGTACAGATTGTACTTGGTGTGGTAGGTTAGTGGTCATCAGTACAGATTGTACTTGGTGTAGTAGGTTAGTGGTCATCAGTACAGATTGTACTTGGTGTGGTAGGTTAGTGGTCATCAGTACAGATTGTTCTTGGTGTGGTAGGTTAGTGGTCATCAGTACAGATTGTACTTGGTGTGGTAGGTTAGTGGTCATCAGTACAGATTGTACTTGGTGTGGTAGGTTAGTGGTCATCAGTACAGATTGTATTTGGTGTGGTAGGTTAGTGGTCATCAGTACAGATTGTACTTGGTGTGGTAGGTTAGTGGTCATCAGTACAGATTGTACTTGGTGTGGTAGGTTAGTGGTCATCAGTACAGATTGTACTTGGTGTGGTAGGTTAGTGGTCATCAGTACAGATTGTACTTGGTGTGGTAGGTTAGTGGTCATCAGTACAGATTGTACTTGGTGTGGTAGGTTAGTGGTCATCAGTACAGATTGTACTTGGTGTGGTAGGTTAGTGGTCATCAGTACAGATTGTACTTGGTGTGGTAGGTTAGTGGTCATCAGTACAGATTGTACTTGGTGTGGTAGGTTAGTGGTCATCAGTACAGATTGTATTTGGTGTGGTAGGTTAGTGGTCATCAGTACAGATTGTATTTGGTGTGGTAGGTTAGTGGTCATCAACACAGATTGTACTTGGTGTGGTAGGTTAGTGGTCATCAGTACAGATTGTACTTGGTGTGGTAGGTTAGTGGTCATCCTAGTACAGATTGTACTTGGTGTGGTAGGTTAGTGGTCATCAGTACAGATTGTATTTGGTGTGGTAGGTTAGTGGTCATCAACACAGATTGTACTTGGTGTGGTAGGTTAGTGGTCATCAGTACAGATTGTATTTGGTGTGGTAGGTTAGTGGTCATCAGTACAGATTGTATTTGGTGTGGTAGGTTAGTGGTCATCAACACAGATTGTACTTGGTGTGGTAGGTTAGTGGTCATCAGTACAGATTGTACTTGGTGTGGTAGGTTAGTGGTCATCCTAGTACAGATTGTACTTGGTGTGGTAGGTTAGTGGTCATCAACACAGATTGTACTTGGTGTGGTAGGTTAGTGGTCATCAACACAGATTGTACTTGGTGTGGTAGGTTAGTGGTCATCAGTACAGATTGTATTTGGTGTGGTAGGTTAGTGGTCATCAGTACAGATTGTATTTGGTGTGGTAGGTTAGTGGTCATCAACACAGATTGTACTTGGTGTGGTAGGTTAGTGGTCATCAGTACAGATTGTACTTGGTGTGGTAGGTTAGTGGTCATCCTAGTACAGATTGTATTTGGTGTGGTAGGTTAGTGGTCATCAGTACAGATTGTACTTGGTGTGGTAGGTTAGTGGTCATCAGTACAGATTGTACTTGGTGTGGTAGGTTAGTGGTCATCCTAGTACAGATTGTACTTGGTGTGGTAGGTTAGTGGTCATCAGTACAGATTGTACTTGGTGTGGTAGGTTAGTGGTCATCAGTACAGATTGTACTTGGTGTGGTAGGTTAGTGGTCATCCTAGTACAGATTGTACTTGGTGTGGTAGGTTAGTGGTCATCAGTACAGATTGTACTTGGTGTGGTAGGTTAGTGGTCATCAGTACAGATTGTACTTGGTGTGGTAGGTTAGTGGTCATCCTAGTACAGATTGTACTTGGTGTGGTAGGTTAGTGGTCATCAGTACAGATTGTACTTGGTGTGGTAGGTTAGTGGTCATCAGTACAGATTGTTCTTGGTTTGGTAGGTTAGTGGTCATCAGTACAGATTGTACTTGGTGTGGTGGGTTAGTGGTCATCCTAGTACAGATTGTACTTGGTGTGGTAGGTTAGTGGTCATCAGTACAGATTGTACTTGGTGTGGTAGGTTAGTGGTCATCAGTACAGATTGTATTTGGTGTGGTAGGTTAGTGGTCATCAGTACAGATTGTACTTGGTTTGGTAGGTTAGTGGTCATCAGTACAGATTGTACTTGGTGTAGTAGGTTAGTGGTCATCCTAGTACAGATTGTTCTTGGTGTGGTAGGTTAGTGGTCATCAGTACAGATTGTACTTGGTTTGGTAGGTTAGTGGTCATCAGTACAGATTGTACTTGGTGTGGTAGGTTAGTGGTCATCAGTACAGATTGTACTTGGTGTGGTAGGTTAGTGGTCATCAGTACAGATTGTACTTGGTGTGGTAGGTTAGTGGTCATCAGTACAGATTGTACTTGGTGTGGTAGGTTAGTGGTCATCAGTACAGATTGTACTTGGTGTGGTGGGTTAGTGGTCATCAGTACAGATTGTACTTGGTGTGGTAGGTTAGTGGTCATCAGTACAGATTGTACTTGGTGTGGTAGGTTAGTGGTCATCAGTACAGATTGTACTTGGTGTGGTGGGTTAGTGGTCATCAGTACAGATTGTACTTGGTGTGGTAGGTTAGTGGTCATCAGTACAGATTGTACTTGGTGTGGTAGGTTAGTGGTCATCAGTACAGATTGTACTTGGTGTGGTAGGTTAGTGGTCATCAGTACAGATTGTACTTGGTGTGGTAGGTTAGTGGTCATCAGTACAGATTGTATTTGGTGTGGTAGGGGGTGCTGTAGGTCAGAGGTCATCGGGGCGAGGGTGCTGTAGGTCGGGGGTCATCGGGGCGGGGGTGCTGTAGGTCAGAGGTCATCGGGGCGGGGGTGCTGTAGGTCGGGGGTCATCGGGGCGGGGGTCCGGAGGGTCCGGTGGGTTTGTCTTTGCCTTTCATGAAGAAGGTGAGCAGCTCCCCTTTCCCCTTCACGAAGATGGGCCCTCTCCGCACGAAGCGGAAGCCGTACTCTTTCAGGATGACGTAGCAGTCCTCCACCACCTGGGGGCGGCAGAGAGAAGAACAAGACGAAGGAGGACACGTCATTAAGGCGTCGTTTCCGACCCCGCCGCGAAACAACAAGGAGGCGTTTTAACCACGCCGAGGAAAGCGCCGCCCGCACGGGTGGAACTTATGAAGATAGGTTGAAAAGTGGTGAAGTGGTCCTTTAATTTACAAGAAGTTAATTAGACACAATTGGAGAATGTAAAAAAAATTAAATGTTATTTTGATAAATGTTTGCCTGTTTGTCTCCACCACATTGTGTCCCATCGAAAGGTGGTCCGTGGCTCAGATGCTGAATAAATAAATAATGGACATGCAAACATGATATGATCTGAGTGCCTATGCTGTGTACTTGTACAATGTACTTGTACGTGAATATACAATGTACTTGATAATTATGTATTGTCGTACTGCCTGAACTGTAACATACTCTATAGTAGTAGTTAGCTCCTGGAGTGGAGACAGTCAAAACCCACTGGTGTTTATGAACAAAGGGTACCTGGATGTTCCCCATCACTCCAGTGGACTCCATCCTGCTGGCCACGTTCACCGTGTTCCCCCAGATGTCATAGTGAGGTTTACGAGCCCCGATGACGCCCGCCAGCACGCCCCCTTTGTTTAAACCTGCATAGGATGGAATAGTGAGGTTTATTCACACCTGCATAGGATGGAATAGTGAGGTTTTATTCACACCTGCATAGGATGGAATGGTGAGGTTTATTCACATCTGCATAGGATGGAATAGTGAGGTTTATTCACACCTGCATAGGATGGAATAGTGAGGTTATAACCAGCACGCCCCCTTTGTTTAAACCTGCATAGGATGGAATAGCTAACAGCTAATAAACTAATCAACGTCATGGCTAGGTCAAATATATATTCATTCAGAAGCAGATTATAATGCATGTTTATAATGCAAAAATGCAATAGAAAAGTACTCTTATAGTACTACTAGGGCTGTATTTTACTTGAGTAAAAAAAAGTACAACAAAACTTACACAAGCCACTGACTGAAAGTACAACACAAGCATTACACACTGACTGACTGACTGTGGAACATGCAGTTGTTGAAGGTTGTTCAAGTTGTTCAAGTTCTTTATTAGTGTCCCCGGGGCGGCAGTTTGGTTTACAGCAGGTCGCAGAGGTTTGAAACGTAAAACATTACAACACAACAACATAGCATAATGCGTGCGTGCGTGCGTGCGTGCGTGCGTGACTGACCGATGCGTAGCATGAAGTTGTTGAAGGACTGCTTGTTGAGGTTGCTCAGAGTCAGTTTCATGGCGAGAGCAAAGTCTGCCAGGTCTGCCAGGTGTTGCCATCGCTCCACCAGAGGCTGAAATATGTATTACACTGTAATATGATACAAAACACAATGCCATCGCTCCACCAGAGACTGTAATATGATATAAAACACAATGCCATCACTCCACTACACTGTAATATGATATAAAACACAATGCCATCACTCCACTACACTGTAATATGATATAAAACACAATGCCATCACTCCACTACACTGTAATATGATACAAAACACAATGCCATCACTCCACTACACTGTAATATGATATAAAACACAATGCCATCACTCCACTACACTGTAATATGATACAAAACACAATGCCATCACTCCACTAGACTGTAATATGATATAAAACACAATGCCATCACTCCACTACACTGTAATATGATATAAAACACAATGCCATCACTCCACTACACTGTAATATGATATAAAACACAATGCCATCACTCCACTACACTGTAATATGATACAAAACACAATGCCATCACTCCACTACACTGTAATATGATACAGAACACAATGCCATCACTCCACTACACTGTAATATGATATAAAACACAATGCCATCACTCCACTACACTGTAATATGATATAAAACACAATGCCATCACTCCACTACACTGTAATATGATACAAAACACAATGCCATCACTCCACTACACTGTAATATGATACAAAACACAATGCCATCACTCCACTACACTGTAATATGATATAAAACACAATGCCATCACTCCACTACACTGTAATATGATACAAAACACAATGCCATCACTCCACTACACTGTAATATGATATAAAACACAATGCCATCACTCCACTACACTGTAATATGATATAAAACACAATGCCATCACTCCACTACACTGTAATATGATATAAAACACAATGCCATCACTCCACTACACTGTAATATGATATAAAACACAATGCCATCACTCCACTACACTGTAATATGATACAAAACACAATGCCATCACTCCACTACACTGTAATATGATATAAAACACAATGCCATCACTCCACTACACTGTAATATGATACAAAACACAATGCCATCACTCCACTAGACTGTAATATGATATAAAACACAATGCCATCACTCCACTACACTGTAATATGATACAGAACACAATGCCATCACTCCACTACACTGTAATATGATATAAAACACAATGCCATCACTCCACTACACTGTAATATGATATAAAACACAATGCCATCACTCCACTACACTGTAATATGATACAAAACACAATGCCATCACTCCACTACACTGTAATATGATACAGAACACAATGCCATCACTCCACTACACTGTAATATGATATAAAACACAATGCCATCACTCCACTACACTGTAATATGATACAAAACACAATGCCATCACTCCACTACACTGTAATATGATATAAAACACAATGCCATCACTCCACTACACTGTAATATGATATAAAACACAATGCCATCACTCCACTACACTGTAATATGATACAAAACACAATGCCATCACTCCACTACACTGTAATATGATATAAAACACAATGCCATCACTCCACTACACTGTAATATGATACAAAACACAATGCCATCACTCCACTACACTGTAATATGATACAAAACACAATGCCATCACTCCACTACACTGTAATATGATATAAAACACAATGCCATCACTCCACTACACTGTAATATGATACAAAACACAATGCCATCACTCCACTACACTGTAATATGATATAAAACACAATGCCATCACTACACTACACTGTAATATGATATAAAACACAATGCCATCACTCCACTACACTGTAATATGATATAAAACACAATGCCATCACTCCACTACACTGTAATATGATACAGAACACAATGCCATCACTCCACTACACTGTAATATGATATAAAACACAATGCCATCACTCCACTACACTGTAATATGATATAAAACACAATGCCATCACTCCACTACACTGTAATATGATACAAAACACAATGCCATCACTCCACTACACTGTAATATGATATAAAACACAATGCCATCACTCCACTACACTGTAATATGATATAAAACACAATGCCATCACTCCACTACACTGTAATATGATATAAAACACAATGCCATCACTCCACTACACTGTAATATGATATAAAACACAATGCCATCACTCCACTACACTGTAATATGATATAAAACACAATGCCATCACTCCACTACACTGTAATATGATATAAAACACAATGCCATCACTCCACTACACTGTAATATGATATAAAACACAATGCCATCACTCCACTACACTGTAATATGATATAAAACACAATGCCATCACTCCACTACACTGTAATATGATATAAAACACAATGCCATCACTCCACTACACTGTAATATGATATAAAACACAATGCCATCACTCCACTACACTGTAATATGATACAAAACACAATGCCATCACTCCACTACACTGTAATATGATACAGAACACAATGCCATCACTCCACTACACTGTAATATGATATAAAACACAATGCCATCACTCCACTACACTGTAATATGATATAAAACACAATGCCATCACTCCACTACACTGTAATATGATATAAAACACAATGCCATCACTCCACTACACTGTAATATGATACAAAACACAATGCCATCACTCCACTACACTGTAATATGATACAGAACACAATGCCATCACTCCACTACACTGTAATATGATATAAAACACAATGCCATCACTCCACTACACTGTAATATGATACAGAACACAATGCCATCACTCCACTACACTGTAATATGATACAAAACACAATGCCATCACTCCACTACACTGTAATATGATATAAAACACAATGCCATCACTCCACTACACTGTAATATGATATAAAACACAATGCCATCACTCCACTACACTGTAATATGATATAAAACACAATGCCATCACTCCACTACACTGTAATATGATACAAAACACAATGCCATCACTCCACTACACTGTAATATGATACAGAACACAATGCCATCACTCCACTACACTGTAATATGATATAAAACACAATGCCATCACTCCACTACACTGTAATATGATACAGAACACAATGCCATCACTCCACTACACTGTAATATGATACAAAACACAATGCCATCACTCCACTACACTGTAATATGATATAAAACACAATGCCATCACTCCACTACACTGTAATATGATATAAAACACAATGCCATCACTCCACTACACTGTAATATGATATAAAACACAATGCCATCACTACACTACACTGTAATATGATATAAAACACAATGCCATCACTCCACTACACTGTAATATGATATAAAACACAATGCCATCACTCCACTACACTGTAATATGATACAAAACACAATGCCATCACTCCACTACACTGTAATATGATACAGAACACAATGCCATCACTCCACTACACTGTAATATGATATAAAACACAATGCCATCACTCCACTACACTGTAATATGATATAAAACACAATGCCATCACTCCACTACACTGTAATATGATATAAAACACAATGCCATCACTCCACTACACTGTAGTATGATACCAAACACAATGCCATCACTCCACTACACTGTAATATGATATAAAACACAATGCCATCACTCCACTACACTGTAATATGATACAGAACACAATGCCATCACTCCACTACACTGTAATATGATACAAAACACAATGCCATCACTCCACTACACTGTAATATGATATAAAACACAATGCCATCACTCCACTACACTGTAATATGATATAAAACACAATGCCATCACTCCACTACACTGTAATATGATATAAAACACAATGCCATCACTACACTACACTGTAATATGATATAAAACACAATGCCATCACTCCACTACACTGTAATATGATATAAAACACAATGCCATCACTCCACTACACTGTAATATGATACAAAACACAATGCCATCACTCCACTACACTGTAATATGATACAGAACACAATGCCATCACTCCACTACACTGTAATATGATATAAAACACAATGCCATCACTCCACTACACTGTAATATGATATAAAACACAATGCCATCACTCCACTACACTGTAATATGATACAAAACACAATGCCATCACTCCACTAGACTGTAATATGATACAGAACACAATGCCATCACTCCACTACACTGTAATATGATATAAAACACAATGCCATCACTCCACTACACTGTAATATGATATAAAACACAATGCCATCACTCCACTACACTGTAATATGATACAAAACACAATGCCATCACTCCACTACACTGTAATATGATATAAAACACAATGCCATCACTCCACTACACTGTAATATGATATAAAACACAATGCCATCACTCCACTACACTGTAATATGATATAAAACACAATGCCATCACTCCACTACACTGTAATATGATACAAAACACAATGCCATCGCTCCACCAGAGGCTGAAATATATATAAAACACAATGCCATCACTCAGACTGAAATATATAAAACTAAATGAGACTTAGGTTTTTAGAACTAAGACACAGAGAAATAAAGACCTAAATGCCAACACAAAAGGTGATTAATCTGCAAGCTAATTGTATTTGTTTCTTTACGATTTCCTATTTATGTACTTTTACTGTACTGTTTTTTTCTCTTGTTTTTTATCAGCTTGCAGAGCTGATCATTGGTCACTGATCATTGGTCACTGATCATTGATCAGTGATCAGTGATCAGTGATCAGTGTTCCTTCACCTAGATGCTTCACTTAAATCCTCATTATCCTTGTCAATTTTCAACCTTGATGCGTTATATTTTCTTTGTGTGTTTGTTGTTGTATTGTTTATTTCTGTTTTTATTTCTTTACTGCACAGCTGCCCCCCTTTGCCAAATTGTAGACTTTTGTACTGTTCTTTATGAACTTTTAATCCGTTTAAACCAATGACCTCTTCCTTCAGGAAAGGATTCCATATAAGCCAGCTGGCCTCTTCCCTTCCTTGCATTGTATTTTTGTTCTTTGATATGTTATTGTCTATTTTTTGTACTACATGCTAAATAAATAAAACCTAAAAACCTAAACCTGATCACTGATCATTGCATGAGAAGGAGAGAGGCTGTGGAGTTAGCTGTTTTAGCAGACAGTTTGAGGGTCCAATGGAGTTAAGAGGTTTTGTCCATTGCGACTTGAGACATTTCTCATTGCATGACCTTGCTTCTTGCTGTTGTGTAAAGCACTTTGAGTTGAGTTCCATGTTAAAAGGTGCTATACATAAATAACATAAATACAGTTGGTTATGGTGACCTATACAAGATTCAAGATTCAAGACTTTATTGCCATGTCAACAGAGTTGATTGGAATTTGTTTCAGTGCACTAAAAACATACATGCGATACATATTCACATCACGGTACAAAAGTACAGGCATCATATGAAGGGGACCAATAAATAAGAAGAATGCAAAACGTTACAATTCATGTTGAATAAATAAATAGCAATTCATCACAGTTCATCGTTTTACGAAGCAGCTTCACACTGTAAAGTGCGAGTGAAAAGAGGGCCAGCATTCAAGAGGCGGACAGCCTCGGGATAAGTGCTGTTCTTGAAGCGGGAGGTGTTGCCCTTTAGAGATCGGAGTCTCTTACCTTGCTGTCAGGGAAGCCGTTGGTGTTGCTCTGTGGGGTGACTCCGGAGGCAGCCATGTACGTGCTTCCTATGGTCTTGATCTTAGTGATGTGGCAGAACTGATCTCTGTCCAACAGCTGCAGAGCAAAGGGTTAATATAACATGGTCATCAGAACAAAGGGTTAATATAACATGGTCATCAGAACTGCTACTGGAGAAGAAACAGTTAATTTCAAGAGATATTTCACTTTCAAGAAAACATTTGGTCATTTCATCGTCTACTACTCAACAGACAAAGTTAAGTTGCTTGATTCAGTATTTAATAACCCATCCATCTTCAACCGCTTAACCGTAGTATGTATGTAATGTATAGTTTCATTATATAGATATTCCACCGTTACGTTCTTAGCTTACGCATGTTTCATGATAAATGCTTTTTATGTGAGGTATTCCCATGCTTTTTTGTTCTTGCTTAATGTAAATCGCTCTGGATTAAGAGCGTCTGCTAAATGCCTGAATTGTAAATTGTACTTAAAAAAAAATCACACACATGTGAACTGAGTGGTGCAATTCCCCCCCCCCCCCCTCCCTCTCTCTCTCTCTCTCTCTCATTAGAGACACAGCACTACCCCTCTCTCTGTTTCTGGCGCCCCCTACTGGTATAAATACGTAACATACTCGTGCTCATTGACACACACAGGTACACAGGTACACAGGTACATGCTGGTTGTAGGAGTGGTTGCACCACTCAAAAACATAAATCGCTGATCGCACGCATGCACGCACGGTGGGTGCGTTGCGTTGCGGGGACTCACGCTGTCAAAGTCAGAGATGATCTCGTTGAGTATCCGGAGACACTCGATGCCTCCGTTGTTGATGTTCTCCTCCGTGTAGAAGTCAGAGAAGTTGGGGATGGAGGCGAACATCACGCCGATCTCAGCATACGCCTGGCTGTACAGCTCCTGGAATTACAGGAGAACATCACACCCATCTCAGCATACGACTGGCTGTACAGCTCCTGGAATTACAGGAGAACATCACACCCATCTCAGCATACGACTGGCTGTACAGCTCCTGGAATTACAGGAGAACATCACACCCATCTCAGCATACGACTGGCTGTACAGCTCCTGGAATTATAATGAGAACATCACACCCATCTCAGCATACGACTGGCTGTACAGCTCCTGGAATTATAATGAGAACATCACACCCATCTCAGCATACGCCTGGCTGTACAGCTCCTGGAATGACAGGAGAACATCACACCCATCTCAGCTGTACAGATCCTGGAGAGGGATTAGAAAACCTAACAGTGGAATAACTATAGAACGAAACTATGCATAATACTATATAGTGCTATGTCTACATAAAACGATGCTATCTAAGTCTATATAAAATTATATAAGTCTACATAAAATGCTATCATAGCACATCATAGTACATATGTATAGCATAGTATAGTATATATATGTATAGTTTATATGTATAGTTTCATTATATAGATATTCCACTGTTACGTTCTTAGCTTACGCATGTTTCATGATAAATGCTTTTTATGTGATGTATTCCCATGCTTTTTTTGTTCTTGCTTAATGTAAATCGCTCTGGATTAAGAGCGTCTGATAAATGCCTAAATTGTAAATTGTACTTAAACAAATACATCAGTCAGGGGTCAGGGTAGAGGTCAGGTTCATGGGGTCAGGGTTGAGGTCGTGGGGGTAGAGGTCAGGTTCATGGGGTCAGGGGTCACCCACCTCGTCTCTCTTCCTGGAGCCCAGGAAGTGCTTTGCCACGTGGTCGGGCAGCATGTTGGTGACCAGAGCCTCGTTCCATCTCCTCATCTCAAACACCTGGACCTTCTGCTCCTCCACCCCCACCTTCCACAGGAACAGCCTCCGAGACGCACGCTCCACCTGCATGGCGTGCGTGCGTGCGTGCGTCAGAAGGGAAAATAGTATGACACAGTGTACACAGTGAGTATAGGATGGTTCTGTATAGAGTACAGTATGAGGAGGTAGGAGGGACAGACTGTAAGACAGACTGTAGGAGGGACTGTATAAAGGACAGACTGTAGGACAGACTGTAGGACAGACTGTAGGACAGATTGTAGGACAGACTGTAACTTACGTGTCGCGCAAAGCAGTAGAAACTGATCATCATGACGATGATCATCACAGTCATCAAGTACTTGGACGGCACTATGGATGTTCTGCACACACACACACACACACACACACACACACACACACACACACACACACACACACACACACACACACACACACACACACACACACACACACACACACACACACACACACACACACACACACACACACACACACACACACACAAACACACACACACACACACACACACACACACACACACACACACTACAGCTTGTAGATCGGCTGTTCTTTGCTACGACAGTAATGTGGCTCCTCTGCAGTGAGTGTGGGAATACATGGTCCCTTTATTACGTTTGTATCAACAACGTTCCCGTTAACCCATTCTGACCCGAGATCAGATTCTAAAAAATGTCTTCTACATCCTGACAGTTTTCCATTCTGACCTGAGATCAGATTCTATAAATGTCTTCTACATCCTGACAGTTTTCCATTCTGACCTGAGATCAGATTAAAAAAGAATGTTCTTCTACATCCTGACAGTTTTCCATTCTGACCTGAGATCACATTCTAAAAATGTTCTTCTACATCCTGACAGTTTTGTGTTTCTATGTCAGTCTTTCTTTCTATTTTTCAATAGCTAAAGCATAGCATAATGCTAACACCAAAAGGGGTTAATTGACTGCATGGACGACATGGCCTCTGCTCACCTGTAGGGGGCGGCGAAGCGCACAAGGTCGTAGATGTCGTAGAGGTCGCGCCAGCCGTGGATGTTGACGGCTCCGGTCGCCGTGACGACGGTCACCATGAGGGTCAGCTTGACCCGGTGGCTGACCTGGACCAGCAGCACCACCGCCATGAGGGTCAACACCGCCATGACGCTGTAGTGTTTGGGATTCCCGGCACAGCCTCCGTCTCTCTGCAGAGACTCCGGGGGCGTGGCCTCGGAGCTGGCGTTGTGGAGACGGAACGGCGGTGGAACGCAGCTCAGCTGTGTGGACGTCACGTCGTCACAAAGACATCCATGTGGGATTGAGGGAAGGTACAGTACAGGGTGCATATGTTGGTTATAGACATACAACTATTACGAGTAAGACGCGCGAACGCGGGAAGCGAACGCAGATCGTAAATTGCAATAACAACTCAGCTCCATATATGGGCACAAAAGGGGCCAGGTCCACAACAAACAAATCACTGGCCCCTTTTGTGCCCATATATGGAGCTGAGTGGACCTGGCCCCTTTTGTGCCCATATATGGAGCTGAGTGATTGCTGATGCAACACACTCCATATTTGGATAGCGGGACAGACAGACAGACAGACAGACAGACAGACACACACACAGACATGATCTGCTAGGTCTCATAGTAAGTGCTCACTGATTTCGCAATCACACTCCCTGCAGAGGGAAGGTACAGGGTGCATATGTTGGTTATAGACAATATTAACACACTCTCTGCAGAGGGAAGGTACAGGGTGCATATGTTGGTTATAGACAATATTAACACACTCCCTGCAGAGGGAAGGTACAGGGTGCATATGTTGGTTATAGACAATATTAACACACTCCCTGCAGAGGGAAGGTACAGGGTGCATATGTTGGTTATAGACATACAACTATTAACACACTCCCTGCAGAGGGAAGGTACAGGGTGCATATGTTGGTTATAGACAATATTAACACACTCCCTGCAGAGGGAAGGTACAGGGTGCATATGTTGGTTATAGACAATATTAACACACTCCCTGCAGAGGGAAGGTACAGGGTGCATATGTTGGTTATAGACATGCACAACTGTATTAAACTAACAAGACTAGCAGATCTACAAGTTGAAGTTGTGAGCTTAGCTGTGTCTGTGGGGTTTTTTTTATAAATATTGAACCAATTAAAAACATTAACAAGATCTTGCAGACTAACAGTTTTTGCAATAACGGTGCTGAATAAATGTGTAAAAAATAAACTGGGTGTATCAATAGCTTCTGTTCCGGCCAGGCTCTGCTAAGGCAGTGGTGTGTGTGTGTGTGTGTGTGTGTGTGTGTGTGTGTGTGTGTGTGTGTGTGTGTGTGTGTGTGTGTGTGTGTGTGTGTGTGTGTGGAACAGGCTGTCCCCGTAGGGCCTGAGTCCTGAGTAATGGGCCCACAGGCAGTGAAACAGACACCTAAAACAGGCTGTCCCCGTAGGGCCTGACTAATGAGCCCACAGGCAGTGACACAGACAACTAAAACAGGCTGTCCCCGTAGGGCCTGACTAATGAGCCCACAGGCAGTGACACAGACTACTAAAGCACTCTCTTGGGAACGGCTATAGGCACACATGAAAGACATCAATGACAAGGTGAGGAAACACACACACACACACACACACACACACACACACACACACACACACACACACGCAGGTACGCAGGTACACACACACACACACACACACACACACACACACACACACATACACACACTCACCATGTCAGCGATCTGGGCCATGGTGAGAACAAAGATGGCCGCCGCGGCCCATGTGTTCCTGGCCCAACGCGTCTGATCGATCCACACGGAGAAGGACACCAGCCTCCTGGAGAACCTCTGTCACACGGATAGAGAAATCAGTAATATAGTAATCAGTAATCAGTATTTCTCACCCTATAGGGTAGACTGCAGCCAGGGAGCAGACAGAGTAATATAGTAATCAGTAATCAGTATTTCTCACCCTAGGGTAGACTGCTAATCTGACGCTGCCAGATCCAAGAAGCTTGCTACACAAATTTGTTTCACAGCTTATTGGGATCTGGGATCTCGGGAGGCAATTCGATGACGGGGCTGTTCCTTTTTTTCAAGATACTTGGTTAGATGATTGGATGGACCGTCTGTCTATCACCGTGTGGGCGTGCAAACACAACCAATCATATTGACGTGTCTATATAGCTTCACATCCGGTTTCGCACATATCCCGCCCTTAGCTCACGCTGATTGGTTCGGTACGGAACGGATTGGCGTTAGCTCAACTCCCTGAGAGATCCCAGATGGTTGCGGTGTTGGGGAACATGGTTACCCAATACCGCCCCCAGCTGGCAAAGTCAGGTTAGTAGACTGCAGCCAGGGAGCAGCCAGTGTAATAGAGTAATCAGTAATATAGTAATCAGTATTTCTCACCCTAGGGTAGACTGCTGCCAGGGAGCAGACAGTGAGGATGAGAAGCAACACCTCTCCAATGGCCAGAGTCACATAGTTCACTGTCAACCTGTAGAAACACAGTAGAAACACCAGAGTCACATAGTTCACTGTCAACCTGTAGAAACACAGGATAAACATCAGAGTCACATAGTTCACTGTCAACCTGTAGAAACACAGGATAAACATCAGAGTCACATAGTTCACTGTCAACCTGTAGAAACACAGGATAAACATCAGAGTCACATAGTTCACTGTCAACCTGTAGAAACACAGGATAAACATCAGAGTCACATAGTTCACTGTCAACCTGTAGAAACACAGTATAAACATCAGAGTCACATAGTTCACTGTCAACCTGTAGAAACACAGTAGAAACACCAGAGTCACATAGTTCACTGTCAACCTGTAGAAACACAGTATAAACACCAGAGTCACATAGTTCACCGTCAACCTGTAGAAACACAGTAGAAACACCAGAGTCACATAGTTCACTGTCAACCTGTAGAAACACAGTGTAAACACCAGAGTCACATAGTTCACTGTCAACCTGTAGAAACACAGTAGAAACACCAGAGTCACATAGTTCACTGTCAACCTGTAGAAACACAGTAGAAACACCAGAGTCACATAGTTCACTGTCAACCTGTAGAAACACAGTATAAACACCAGAGTCACATAGTTCACTGTCAACCTGTAGAAACACAGTGTAAACATCAGAGTCACATAGTTCACTGTCAACCTGTAGAAACACAGGATAAACATCAGAGTCACATAGTTCACTGTCAACCTGTAGAAACACAGTATAAACATCAGAGTCACATAGTTCACTGTCAACCTGTAGAAACACAGGATAAACATCAGAGTCACATAGTTCACTGTCAACCTGTAGAAACACAGGATAAACATCAGAGTCACATAGTTCACTGTCAACCTGTAGAAACACAGTATAAACATCAGAGTCACATAGTTCACTGTCAACCTGTAGAAACACAGTAGAAACACCAGAGTCACATAGTTCACTGTCAACCTGTAGAAACACAGTATAAACACCAGAGTCACATAGTTCACCGTCAACCTGTAGAAACACAGTAGAAACACCAGAGTCACATAGTTCACTGTCAACCTGTAGAAACACAGTGTAAACACCAGAGTCACATAGTTCACTGTCAACCTGTAGAAACACAGTAGAAACATCAGAGTCACATAGTTCACTGTCAACCTGTAGAAACACAGGATAAACATCAGAGTCACATAGTTCACTGTCAACCTGTAGAAACAAAGGATAAACATCAGAGTCACATAGTTCACTGTCAACCTGTAGAAACACAGTAGAAACATCAGAGTCACATAGTTCACTGTCAACCTGTAGAAACACAGTAGAAACATCAGAGTCACATAGTTCACTGTCAACCTGTAGAAACACAGTAGAAACATCAGAGTCACATAGTTCACTGTCAACCTGTAGAAACACAGTAGAAACATCAGAGTCACATAGTTCACTGTCAACCTGTAGAAACACAGTAGAAACACCAGAGTCACATAGTTCACTGTCAACCTGTAGAAACACAGTAGAAACACCAGAGTCACATAGTTCACTGTCAACCTGTAGAGTACAGTGAATGGTTTACAGTGTATAACCACTCACAGTGGGTCTATCAGGACCTCCGTGGCGGTGCTGAGCAGCAGAACCAGGCAGCAGCCGCAGAAGGCCGCCCCGCTCCGCTCCTCCCTCTCGGCGGTGTAGCGCTTCTCCAGCTGACGGTCCGCGAAGCGCAACGACACCGCACTGAAGACCTGCTCCTTCACGCTGCCATGAGATGAGAGAGGGACATGGTGGTGAGACACGGTGAGAGAGGGACATGGTGGTGAGACACGGTGAGAGAGGGACATGGTGGTGAGACACGGTGAGAGAGGGACATGGTGGTGAGAGAGGGACATGGTGGTGAGACACGGTGAGAGAGGGACATGGTGGTGAGAGAGGGTGAGAGAGGGACATGGTGGTGAGACACGGTGAGAGAGGGACATGGTGGTGAGACACGGTGAGAGAGGGACATGGTGGTGAGACACGGTGAGAGAGGGACATGGTGGTGAGACACGGTGAGAGAGGGACATGGTGGTGAGACACGGTGAGAGAGGGACATGGTGGTGAGAGAGGGACATGGTGGTGAGACACGGTCAGAGGGACATGGTGGTGAGACACGGTGAGAGAGGGAGACGGTGGTGATACACGGTCAGAGAGGGACACGGTGGTGAGACACGGTCAGAGAGGGACATGGTGGTGAGACACGGTGAGAGAGGGACATGGTGGTGAGACACGGTGAGAGAGGGACATGGTGGTGAGACAGGGTCAGAGAGGGACATGGTGGTGAGACACGGTCAGAGAGGGACATGGTGGTGAGACAGGGTCAGAGAGGGACATGGTGGTGAGACAGGGTCAGAGAGGGACATGGTGGTGAGACAGGGTCAGAGAGGGACATGGTGGTGAGACAGGGTCAGAGAGGGACATGGTGGTGAGACACGGTGAGAGAGAGGGACATGGTGGTGAGACAGGGTCAGAGAGGGACATGGTGGTGAGACACGGTCAGAGAGGGACATGGTGGTGAGACACGGTGAGAGAGGGACATGGTGGTGAGACACGGTCAGAGAGGGACATGGTGGTGAGACACGGTCAGAGAGGGACATGGTGGTGAGACACGGTCAGAGAGGGACATGGTGGTGAGACACGGTCAGAGAGGGACATGGTGGTGAGACACGGTCAGAGAGGGACATGGTGGTGAGACACGGTCAGAGAGGGACATGGTGGTGAGACACGGTCAGAGAGGGACATGGTGGTGAGACACGGTGAGAGAGAGGGACATGGTGGTGAGACACGGTCAGAGAGGGACACGGTGGTGAGACACGGTCAGAGAGGGACATGGTGGTGAGACACGGTCAGAGAGGGACATGGTGGTGAGACACGGTCAGAGAGGGACATGGTGGTGAGACACGGTGAGAGAGGGACATGGTGGTGAGACACGGTGAGTGTCTTACGGTGAGTGTCTTACGGTGAGTGTACATGGTCTGTAGTTGCGAACGCAGTGAGCACTTACTATGAGACCTAGCAGATCATGTCTGTCTGTGTGTGTGTCTGTCTGTCTGTGTGTCTGTCCCGCTATCCAAATATGGAGTGTGTTGCATCAGCAATCACTCAGCTCCATATATGGGCACAAAAGGGGCCAGGTCCACATATACAGTAACAGCGGGACAGACACAAAGACAGACAGACAGACATGATATGCAGGGTCTCAGCTGCGTTCGCTTCCCGCGTTTGCGCGTCTTACTGGTTCTTACATGGTCTGTAGTTCTTACATGGTCTGTAGTTCTTACATGGTCTGTAGTTCTCTCTCTATGAGCTCCTGATGCAGTCGTCTGTTGATCATCTCCTCCTCCTGGGTCTTACTCCTCTGGGGCGTCACGGGCTGTGGGCACACACACACACACACACACACGCACACGCACACGCACACAGATGTTAACGGGCACAGAAATCTGCACCCTTGTACGTGCGTGCTTGCGTGTGTATTAAAATACTCTACCAAACATAGTCATTGTTCTGTCGATCATATTATAATTTACCTCCTGTTTGGACTCGGTGGGCGTGGCGTGGGTTGATGTCGCGTTCCCATTGGTTGCCGTCGTGTTAATCAATTGGTTTGAGTTTCTATTGGACAGCGTGCTTGGTTTCTGAGGGGGGAGAGAGAGAGAGAGAGAGAGAGAGAGAGAGAGACAGAGAGAGAGAGAGAGAGAGAGAGAGAGAGAGAGAGAGAGAGAGAGAGACAGAGAGAGAGACAGAGAGAGAGAGAGAGAGAGAGAGACAGACAGAGAGAGACAGAGAGACAGAGAGACTGACAGATGAGCTCAGGGGAAGAGAATACTACAGACGAAAAACAGTCCAAATTCTATTCTGAATCCTCCACGAAAAGGCCTCGTTGTCCCGACCCCTTATCCATCATTTATACATTATGGATAATTAGTGTGGACTTAAACTGTTACTCGTCAATTAAGAAAACAGTATAGACTCACACCTGCCTCACACTGAGATGCAAACAGAATAGACTCACATCTGCCTCACACTGAGATGAAAACAGTACAGACTCACATCTGCCTCACACTGAGATGAAAACAGTACAGACTCACATCTGCCTCACACTGAGATGAAAACAGTACAGACTCACATCTGCCTCACACTGAGATGAAAACAGTACAGACTCAAATCTGCCTCACACTGAGATGAAAACAGTACAGACTCACATCTGCCTCACACTGAGATGCAAACAGAATAGACTCACATCTGCCTCACACTGAGATGAAAACAGTACAGACTCAAATCTGCCTCACACTGAGATGCAAACAGAATAGACTCACATCTGCCTCACACCGAGATGCAAAACAGAATAGACTCACATCTGCCTCACACTGAGATGAAAACAGTACAGACTCACATCTGCCTCACACTGAGATGAAAACAGTACAGACTCACATCTGCCTCACACTGAGATGAAAACAGTACAGACTCACATCTGCCTCACAGTGAGATGAAAACAGTATATACTCACATCTGCCTCACACTGAGATGAAAACAGTACAGACTCACATCTGCCTCACACTGAGATGAAAACAGTACAGACTCACATCTGCCTCACAGTGAGATGAAAACAGTACAGACTCAAATCTGCCTCACACTGAGATGAAAACAGAATAGACTCACATCTGCCTCACACTGAGATGAAAACAGTACAGACTCACATCTGCCTCACAGTGAGATGAAAACAGTACAGACTCACATCTGCCTCACACTGAGATGCAAACAGAATAGACTCACATCTGCCTCACACTGAGATGAAAACAGTACAGACTCACATCTGCCTCACACTGAGATGCAAACAGAATAGACTCACATCTGCCTCACACTGAGATGAAAACAGTACAGACTCACATCTGCCTCACACTGAGATGCAAACAGAATAGACTCACATCTGCCTCACACTGAGATGAAAACAGTACAGACTCACATCTGCCTCACACTGAGATGCAAACAGAATAGACTCACATCTGCCTCACACTGAGATGCAAACAGTACAGACTCGCATCTGCCTCACACTGAGATGCAAACAGAATAGACTCACATCTGCCTCACACTGAGATGAAAACAGTACAGACTCACATCTGCCTCACACTGAGATGAAAACAGAATACTCACATCTGCCTCACACTGAGATGAAAACAGTACAGACTCAAATCTGCCTCACACTGAGATGAAAAACAGAATAGACTCAAATCTGCCTCACACTGAGATGAAAACAGAATAGACTCACATCTGCCTCACACTGAGATGAAAACAGTACAGACTCAAATCTGCCTCACACTGAGATGAAAACAGTACAGACTCACATCTGCCTCACACTGAGATGAAAAACAGAATAGACTCAAATCTGCCTCACACTGAGATGAAAACAGAATAGACTCACATGTGCCTCACACTGAGATGAAAACAGTACAGACTCACATCTGCCTCACACTGAGATGAAAACAGTACAGACTCACATCTGCCTCACACTGAGATGTAAACAGAATAGACTCACATCTGCCTCACACTGAGATGCAAACAGAATAGACTCACATCTGCCTCACACCGAGATGCAAACATCATGTTTTCTTGCGGGTGAATGTTTTATTTTGTGTACATTGCACTGTACACATACTGTACACGTGTATAGTTAGTTTGACTCACTGACATAAAACTACAAGCCAAATGGCTGCCAATTAAGTGGGGTTATTATTACCCTATCCCTAACCAAGGACTGTCTAAAGAGGACGGGACTGGAACTGGGCATGTTTCTTTCCTTCCATGGAGCACTGTGTGAGTCAACATGGCGGCGCCCCTTACGGTCTTCGCGTCCCGTCCTCTTTAGACAGTCCTTGACCCTAACCCGGAAGTAGAGCGTTCTTCTCATCCAATTGACCATTTGCACAGCGCGGCCATATGTTTGGAAGCACTCGTTTTCAGTAAAGCAACGTCCTGCTGCCTCCTGCATTATGTGATAATTCACAACAGGTGGTACTGCAGGGCCGTTGAGCGATATCTAACGAGCGCTTCCAAACTGCAACACTTAGAAAAATAATGTCTACGGTGGATTTTTATGAAACAAACACTTTGAGGATAGAAAGAGAATAATTCAAGCTTTCAGTACAGCTGCAATGTAGGTGAGTTTCACGTTGTTTAATTCAATCGGATAGGACTGTTCTGTTTGGATGAATGGGCTGTCTATGGGAAGTTGCACCTATAGGTAGCACCTTGACATGACCTTATATGGTAAGATGGCCGCGGTCTGCACATGGAGAACATTGGTATAGTATTTGCGAATGCAGTGAGCACTTACTATGAGACCTAGCAGATCATGTCTGTATGTGTGTCCGTGTGTGTCCCCCCCCTTTGTGCCCATATATGGAGCTGAGTGATTTGTTTGTAATTGATGCAACACACACCATATTTGAACGTATAGCTGCTTTGGGGACTCCTTATATGGTTATGGCTAAGTTAAAAACAACTTAAAAATAACTTAACTTAAAAAAATAACTTAAAAATAAATCTTAAAAAAAAACAAATATGTACGAGCTGCGTTCGCTTCCCGCGTTTGCGCGTCTTACTGGTGGTATTGGTATTAAAATAACAGGCCTTGGCCTTGAAAAGGGGTTCCAAAGGACAGGAGGGAGGGAGAGGTTCACCAGGCCGTTAACGCACCGTCCCAGCCAGACCGCTGGTCGTGGAGGCGTGTTCAGGAACTCTGACCAGGTAGGTGTCGATGCCTTTCTCCAGCAGGTAGTCGCACCGCTCTCCACCGTTCCCCGGCTCCACCTCCACCTCCCCCTGAAGACACTCCATGGTGCTCTGGGAGATATGCACTCGCCTACAGATACACATATATATATACATATAGATATAGATATATATCCATGGTGCTCTGGGAGATATGCACTCGCCTACAGATATACAGATATACATATAGATATAGATATATGCACTCGCCTACAGATATACATACATATAGATATAGATATATATCCATGGTGCTCTGGGAGATATGCACTCGCCTAGAGATATAGATACACATACATACACAGTAGATATATATGCACTCGCCTAGAGATATAGATACACATACATACACAGTAGATATATATGCACTCGCCTACAGATATAGATACACATACATACACAGTAGATATATATGCACTCGCCTACAGATATAGATACACATACATACACAGTAGATATATATGCACTCGCCTACAGATATAGATACACATACATACACAGTAGATATATATGCACTCGCCTACAGATATAGATACACATACATACACAGTAGATATATATGCACTCGCCTACAGATATAGATACACATACATACACAGTAGATATATATGCACTCGCCTACAGATATAGATACACATATATATATATACTGAAGATATAGATTTGGATATCTATCCATGGTGCTCTGGGAGATATGCACTCGCCTACAGATATAGATACATATAGATACACATATAGATATAGATATATGCACTCGCCTAGAGATATAGATATAGATAGATACACATATAGATATAGATATATGCACTCGCCTACAGATATAGATATAGATAGATACACATATAGATATAGATATATGCACTCGCCTACAGATATAGATATAGATAGATACACATATAGATATAGATATATGCACTCGCCTACAGATATAGATATAGATAGATACACATATAGATATAGATATATGCACTCGCCTAGAGATATAGATATATGCACTCGCCTAGAGATATAGATATAGATATGCACTCGCCTGTGGAATAGAACAATACCAGTAAGACGCGCAAACGCGGGAAGCGAACGCAGCTGAGACCCTGCAGATCATGTCTGTCTATCTGTCTGTGTGTCTGTGTGTCTGTCCCGCTGTTACTATGTGGACCTGGCCCCTTTTGTGCCCATATATGGAGCTGAGTGATTGCTGATGCAACACACTCCATATTTGGACGTATAGCGGGACAGACACACACACAGACAGACACACAGACAGACATGATCTGCTAGGTCTCATAGTAAGTGCTCACTGCGTTCGCAATCACTGCGTTCGCAATGAGGCTGAACGCGCGAGCGCACGCACACACACTCCATCTTATTGGCTACACATACAGTGACATCATACCCGGGTATGCCTCCAGACTCCATCTTATTGGCCACGGTCACGTCCGTGGACCAGACATCGAACTGCCACCTCCTCTGTCCCAGGACTCCGCCCAGCACCGTGCCCGTGTGGACGCCCACGCGCATGTCCACGTCCGTCCCCGTCTTCTCACGCACGTAGCTGGAGGAGGAGGAGAGGGACAAAGACACTATGAGGAGGACGTAGCTGGAGGAGGAGGAGAGGGACAAAGACACTATGAGAAGACTCTTAGGACAGGAGGAGGAGGAGAGGGACAAAGACACTATGAGGAGACTCTTAGGACAGGAGGAGGAGGAGAGGGACAAAGACACTATGAGGAGGACGTAGCTGGAGGAGGTGGAGAGGGACAAAGACACTATGAGGAGACTCTTAGGACAGGAGGAGGAGGAGAGGGACAAAGACACTATGAGGAGGACGTAGCTGGAGGAGGTGGAGAGGGACAAAGACACTATGAGGAGGACGTAGCTGGAGGAGGAGGAGAGGGACAAAGACACTATGAGAAGACTCTTAGGACAGGAGGAGGAGGAGAGGGACAAAGACACTATGAGGAGACTCTTAGGACAGGAGGAGGAGGAGAGGGACAAAGACACTATGAGGAGGACGTAGCTGGAGGAGGTGGAGAGGGACAAAGACACTATGAGGAGACTCTTAGGACAGGAGGAGGAGGAGAGGGACAAAGACACTATGAGGAGGACGTAGCTGGAGGAGGTGGAGAGGGACAAAGACACTATGAGGAGACTCTTAGGACAGGAGGAGGAGGAGAGGGACAAAGACACTATGAGGAGACTCTTAGGACAGGAGGAGGAGGAGAGGGACAAAGACACTATAAGGTGACTCTTAGGACAGGAGGAGGAGGAGAGGGACAAAGACACTATGAGGAGGACGTAGCTGGAGGAGGTGGAGAGGGACAAAGACACTATGAGGAGGACGTAGCAGGAGGAGGAGGAGAGGGACAAAGACACTATGAGGAGACTCTTAGGACAGGAGGAGGAGGAGAGGGACGAAGACACTATAAGGTGACTCTTAGGACAGGAGGAGGAGGAGAGGGACAAAGACACTATGAGGAGGACGTAGCTGGAGGAGGTGGAGAGGGACAAAGACACTATGAGGAGACTCTTAGGACAGGAGGAGGAGGAGAGGGACAAAGACACTATGAGGAGGACGTAGCTGGAGGAGGTGGAGAGGGACAAAGACACTATGAGGAGACTCTTAGGACAGGAGGAGGAGGAGAGGGACAAAGACACTATGAGGAGACTCTTAGGACAGGAGGAGGAGGAGAGGGACAAAGACACTATAAGGTGACTCTTAGGACAGGAGGAGGAGGAGAGGGACAAAGACACTATGAGGAGGACGTAGCTGGAGGAGGTGGAGAGGGACAAAGACACTATGAGGAGGACGTAGCAGGAGGAGGAGGAGAGGGACAAAGACACTATGAGGAGACTCTTAGGACAGGAGGAGGAGGAGAGGGACAAAGACACTATAAGGAGACTCTTAGGACAGGAGGAGGAGGAGAGGGACAAAGACACTATAAGGTGACTCTTAGGACAGGAGGAGGAGGAGAGGGACAAAGACACTATAAGGTGACTCTTAGGACAGGAGGAGGAGGAGAGGGACAAAGACACTATGAGGTGACTCTTAGGACAGGAGGAGGAGGAGAGGGACAAAGACACTATGAGGTGACTCTTAGGACAGGAGGAGGAGGAGAGGGACAAAGACACTATGAGGTGACTCTTAGGACAGGAGGAGGAGGAGAGGGACAAAGACACTATAAGGTGACTCTTAGGGCACATTCACACTGTGGTTCCTGACTATAAGGTGACTCTTAGGGCACATTCACACTGTGGTTCCTGACTATAAGGTGACTCTTAGGGCACATTCACACTGTGGTTCCTGACTATAAGGTGACTCTTAGGGCACATTCACACTGTGGTTCCGGGTGCACACTCGGGGTATAGTGTGAATGCTGCGTACGTCTCCCCCGGAGCGGATCAACCCAACCGTGGTATACGGATCTCTGCAATGTGAAAGCACTGAACACAAGTTGTAATGAAGTGTACTTGGGGTCGGATCGATGCAATGTCACCTCCTTGTTTTGCTCGCCAAGTAGCCCCAGTGATTGAAGGAGTGGGTTATCGGTGGACTTTAACCAGCCAATCAGAATAAAGTATTGGGACTGCCCGTTTTAGAAATGCACCATTTACCAAATAAACACATAGAGTAAAGTAGACTCACGAGATGGCGTCCACCATAGCCAGGCCCATCCTGATGGAGCAGACGGCGTGGTCCTCCCTGTAGTCCGGCAGACCACAGATACAGTAGTAACAGTCTCCCAGGATCTTGATCCTCAGCTGGTGGTGGTCCTGCAGCCGCAACCAGAACCAGAACCAGAGACGGCCTTTTTTACATTCATTCATTCATTCATTGTATTGAACAAGAATGGCCATATTTGTCCCCCGTCATGAGACAATTAAAACATCAATTTGTCACCGCTAAACCCCTTATCCCTAAACTTGTTTTCCCTTTTTACCACTCCAAGGAACAGCAATGTCCGTGTTCACCTACTGTATGTGCCTATGTGTTGGTTAATGAGCACCTGAGCACCAGTATATGACTATGAGTACCAGTAGGGGGCGCTGTTGTGCCAGAAACAGAGAGAGGGATAGTGCTGCACTGTTGCCTTAGCCTGGGCACCATTTCATTTATAGGGTATATGATCCTGTCGGGGGTGGATGATATCGTTACGTCATGTCGTGGTATTGTTTTGTAGTCGACAGGCAGGAACAACAGGCGGCCACTTATTCCTTTTCCCTCAAACCGATTTTTCTCAATAAAAGCTACAGGCTACGAGAGCTTTTATTGAGAGGGAAAAGGAAGTTGCCACAGTTGCCACTGTTTTATACAACAGTATAGTGTGCGTGTCTGTGCGTGTGTGTGTGCGTGCGTGCATGCGTGCGTGCGTGCATGCGTGCGTGCGTGCGTGCGTGCGTGCGACCAACTCACCGCTGCCAGTTTGTCGAAGCGGGCGAACAGTTCGTTCAGAAGCTTCACCAGCTCCTGGGCGCTGCAGGCCGACGAGAGCTGGGTGAAGCCAACGATGTCAGCAAACAGAATGCTAGGAATATATCACAGAATATATCACAAAATATATCACAAAATATACCACAGAATATATCACACAATATACCACATGTTACAGAACAGAATGCTAGGAATATATCACAAAATATATCACACAATATACCACAAAATATACCACATGTTACAGAACAGAATGTTAGGAATATATCACAAAATATATCACAAAATATATCACAATGCTATAACTATATCACATGTTACAGAATTGAATGCTAGGAATATATCACAAAATATATCACAATGCCATAAATATATCACAAAATATATCACAAAATATACCACAATATATGTTGTACTATGTGTAGGCTACATGTTGTACTGACCTGACGTTCTCATGGCGGTACATGTACATGGTGTTGAACTGCTGCTGCTGGTCGTGGCTCTGGCTGGCCTGGTTCTTCATGCCTTGCAGCATCTCATCGGCGATGTGTTTGGGCAGGATGGACAGCAGCAGGTCCTCCTGAGAAGACCCCCCCCCCACAAACACTTTCATTGGCTTGGATTGGTTCAGGCCACGTCACAACGCAACGGCCGACGCTCCATATCAGGGCAGTTTTCCGCGCTATCGGAAGGTCGCTATAGTTCGTATCCCCGGACCGGCACGTTAAAATTACCACCGCTGAAGTGCCCGTGGACAAGGCATTGAACCTCTACCATAAAATGTTCTATGAGCAGGGCCTGGCTGTAAACAAGTTCTTGAGCTTAGTCCAGTTACCCTGGGTAAACATAGTACCTTAACCTTTCCTTTCCTTAGTCCAGTTACCCTGCAGGGTAAACATGGTACCTTTCCTTTCCTTAGTCCAGTTACCCTGGGTAAACATAGTACCTTTCCTTTCCTTAGTCCAGTTACCCTGGGTAAACATAGTACCTTTCCTTTCCTTAGTCCAGTTACCCTGGGTAAACATAGTACCTTTCCTTTCCTTAGTCCAGTTGCCCTGGGTAAACATAGTACCTTTCCTTTCCTTTCCGCATCGTGACGCATCGTGAGCACATATAGCAATTTAAAAGCACCATGAGCTTGAGAATTGTAGAATAAAGTCCTATAAAATGTGCTCCTGGTATAAAAAGCTGTGAAGTTGTAGGTGTACTCTGACAGAATCCATGTTGTGGCAACACTGTGATCCACTGATGATAAAACAACAGGCTGTTACCACTGAGTGAAGCAAAACACACTCTAATTAACACTCACTAATTAGTACACAGCACAGGGTGTGTGTGTGTGTGTGTGTGTGTGTGTGTGTGTGTGTGTGTGCGCGTGCGTGCATGCGTGCGTGCGTGGCGTGCGTGCACGGTGCGTGTGGTTCCATTGTATTCCAGGAACATCTGAGATTTAAGTCTGTTATGATGACACAGAATTTGGAAATCACGTTCAAATTAATAAATGACACAAAAAACCCCAGAGATAAAAGACAAAACACATTCCAGAATCCTGTTCATTGTGTCGTCAACTTAACAGACTTACTGCTTTTGGCCATAATAAGGTATTTAATAATTACCTTCCACTCTTGGCGGAGAACTCCGTCTGATAAGCTTTATGAATTGATATCAAACCGGATCGCTGATTACTATTTTTTAGACTAAAGACTCATACATAGTCTGGATTTTCGGTGGTTAGGTGACCACCGAACTACAACATGACGTCACTGAGGTGACCACCGAACTACAACATGACGTCACTGAGCCGCGGTGAAGAGCAAACCACCGCCACCGCACCAGCCCTTCTCTCTGTTTTTACTCACCACCGCTCAACGTTATTTCAGCTCCGGTGGTCACCTCACCACCGGAGCGGCGGTCACCTCACCACCGGAGCGGCGGTCACCTCACCACCGGAGCGGCGGTCACCTCACCACCGGAGCGGCGGTCACCTCACCACCGGAGCGGCGGTCACCTCACCACCTGAGCGGCGGTCACCTCACCACCGGAGCGGCGGTCACCTCACCACCGGAGCGGCGGTCACCTCACCACCGGAGCGGCGGTCACCTCACCACCGGAGCGGCGGTCACCACACCACCGGAGCGGCGGTCACCTCACCACCGGAGCGGCGGTCACCTCACCACCAGAGCGGTGGTCACCTCACCACCGAAAATCCAGACTATGAATAGGCCTTTAGTCGCGGAACATTTTCTGCCCTAGTTTTAGTCGACAAAATTAAGCGTACCTGCTGTGTGCTCTGCTCCTCCAGGGTCATCTTGACCTCCAGAGACTGACCTGCTGTGTGCTCTGCTCCTCCAGGGTCATCTTGACCTCCAGAGACTGACCTGCTGTGTGCTCTGCTCCTCCAGGGTCATCTTGACCTCCAGAGACTGACCTGCTGTGTGCTCTGCTCCTCCAGGGTCATCTTGACCTCCAGAGACTGACCTGCTGTGTGCTCTGCTCCTCCAGGGTCATCTTGACCTCCAGAGACTGACCTGCTGTGTGCTCTGCTCCTCCAGGGTCATCTTGACCTCCAGAGACTGACCTGCTGTGTGCTCTGCTCCTCCAGGGTCATCTTGACCTCCAGAGACTGACCTGCTGTGTGCTCTGCTCCTCCAGGGTCATCTTGACCTCCAGAGACTGACCTGCTGTGTGCTCTGCTCCTCCAGGGTCATCTTGACCTCCAGAGACTGACCTGCTGTGTGCTCTGCTCCTCCAGGGTCATCTTGACCTCCAGAGACTGACGCGCCTCCAGGAAGGCCGTGCGGTACTTCCTGTCCGCCATGTTGTATGACATCACTCCCAACGCCGCCGCGCACACATACAGCACCATGTTGGCCGCGAGCTGGAGAGAGAGAGAGAGAGAGAGAAAGAGAGAGAGAGAGAGAGAGAGAGGGGGGGGAGAGAGGGAGAGAGAGAGAGAGAGAGAGAGAGGGGGGAGGGGGGAGAGAGGGAGAGTGTGAGAGAGAGTGAAAGAGAGAGAGAGAGAGAGAGAATATTTTGTTTTCTTTCACAAGTTAATGGAAAGGTTATGGTTTTGATGTAAAATATTACTGGTATATTCCGGTAGTACCTTTCCTTTCCTTAGTCCAGTTACCCTGGGTAAACATAGTACCTTTCCTTTCCTTAGTCCAGTTACCCTGCAGGGTAAACATAGTACCTTTCCTTTCCTTAGTCCAGTTTACCCTGGGTAAACATAGTACCTTTCCTTTCCTTAGTCCAGTTACCCTATTGGTAAACATAGTACCTTTCCTTTCCTTAGTCCAGTTACCCTGGGTAAACATAGTACCTTTCCTTTCCTTAGTCCAGTTACCCTGGGTAAACATAGTACCTTTCCTTTCCTTAGTCCAGTTACCCTGCAGGGTAAACATAGTACCTTTCCTTTCCTTAGTCCAGTTACCCTGCAGGGTAAACATAGTACCTTTCCTTTCCTTACCTGTCTGACCAGCATGGCTCCCTGCCGGGCGTCGTGGAGCCTCTGGGCGACCGTCAGGCCCAGAACCAGGGTGTGCAGACAGCAGGACAGAGCGGACAGCAGCAGCATGGACCCCAGGTTCAGAGGAAGAGTCAGGAAGCAGGAGAAGATGAAGAACGCCTGCCAGCCCGCAGAGTCACTGGCCTGTCATGGGAGGGTGGAATCAGAGTCACTGGCCTGTCATGGGAGGGTGGAGTCAGAGTCACTGGCCTGTCATGGGAGGGTGGAGTCAGAGTCACTGGCCTGTCATGGGAGGGTGGAGTCAGAGTCACTGGCCTGTCGGGGAGGGGTGGAGTCAGAGTCACTGGCCTGTCGGGGAGGGGTGGAGTCAGAGTCACTGGCCTGTCGGGGAGGGGTGGAGTCAGAGTCACTGACCTGTTGGGGAGGGGTGGAGTCAGAGTCACTGGCCTGTCGGGGAGGGGTGGAGTCAGAGTCACTGACCTGTCGGGGAGGGGTGGAGTCAGAGTCACTGACCTGTCGGGGAGGGGTGGAGTCAGAGTGCATTGAAAATGAACAATCATTTTCAATGAGACCTGCGTTTTTTGCGACAACGCAAGCGTATCTACGTGGAGCACGGTCCGCTCGCGTGCTCGTTACGTGCACACGCCCCCCCCCCGACTCACCAGACTGGATTCTGTTTGGGTTTTTTTTTTACGCTTGCGTTGTCGCGCCGCACTTCAACAGACCTGGAGGAGACTTAGATAGCATTTTATGTACACACTCATTTCATTCCACTGTTTAGACAGATGTGAGGTTCTTAGCTTATTATGATTCTTGACGACAATTTCTATGTATTTAATGTACCGTGTTGTTCTGCTAATTGCCTAAAATGGTAAATTGTAACACAGCGCCACCTACCTGTGGGGAGGACCGGTAGTTGAGGCCCATGTAACACAGCACCACCTACCTGTGGGGAGGACCGGTAGTTGAGGCCCATGTATAACACAGCGCCACCTACCTGTGGGGAGGAGCGGTAGTTGAGGCCCATGTAAACACAGCGCCACCTACCTGTGGGGAGGAGCGGTAGTTGAGGCCCATGTAAACACAGCGCCACCTACCTGTGGGGAGGAGCGGTAGTTGAGGCCCAAGTAAACACAGCGCCACCTACCTGTGGGGAGGAGCGGTAGTTGAGGCCCATGTAACAGAGCACGTGGACGGCGACCATCAGCCACAGGACGTAGGGCACGGCGCCGCGGGACACCACCGCGGCGGGAGCCGGCCGCCGTGCGCGGCAGAGCGCCCACAGAGCCGCGTCCGCCACCAGCCCCACCGCCGCCGTGGCCAGCGTGGCCCGCTGGTCGCCGCTCAGCGCAGCGTACGACGTCGTGGCGGCCGCAACCGTGACCACCACGTAGCCGTTGAAGAGCGCGGCGAACAGCGCCAGCGTGGCCAGCGTCTCCTGTCGCTGCCGGCGGAAGTAGGTCTGGTAGAGACGCTCCAGGGACGGCGGCGAGAAGGCCAGCTGGCGGCGCGTCGTTGTTGTTGTCGAGGCGACACACGGGAGGACGCAGCGGAGGCAGCGGCCGCGGCCGTCGTCCGGCGACTGGCGTGCGGTCGGCGACGCACCGACATCGGCATCGCTCTCCCCCTCCTCTCTGGCGTGCGGCGGGTGTTGTTGTTCCGCGGAATCTGCACGCGCGTCGTCCATGTTGTGAACCCGGTTAGCGGACATTTTGTTTTTTGTTGAAACGCAGAGAGAGTTCAGGGAAGAAGATGTCGTCTATATAGTCCCGTTGGCTCAGTTTAGCCGATAATACTGCGTTAAAGAAAAGCAACGCCCCAGAGATCAGGAACCTGAAGCTAGACGTGTGGAGGGAAGCCTTTCAGTTGGCCAGTCCGCATCACGTCCAGTGGGAATTCTTATGAATGACATTTAACAACCGTTAACCAAAGCTACCTAACAGCGAACGAAAACCAACAATTATTCACACAGCGACACACCCACACGGCCGGAAACATGGTGGCATAGCATAATAATTGATTGAAAAAAAACCTCTGTTCGGTTAATTAGGCAACATGATGAAAGGCAGAGTTTTAGAGGCCATCCAATCAGAATGCATGTTTGCTCACCATAGCCATACGTATAATGTCTGTTTAAAACCATTTAATTGTGATCGCCGTTTGACGACAGCCTTTCTTCTTGAAGACCAGACCGGGTGTTCATGTTGTTAATAATCCAGTCAAGCCCGGGCGGCGGCGTGACCGTCTGGGGCACCCGACTGGTAATCCAGTCGCAGTGTGCCGCGGGTTCGACTCCCGAGCCCGGCACGGCCTTTACTGCATGTCATCCCCCCCGATATCTCTCTCCCGTTTCCTGTCAGCCTTTACTGTCTGTCCCTTCAAAAAAACCAATAAAAAGGCGTAAGCCGCAAAAAAAATATCTTAAAGAAAAGAGAAAAAAATCCAGTCAAAACAAACACACAAGAGACCTCTTTGCAATCTGACATCTCACGTCACAACGTCCTCTCGTGGCGTCAGGTTTGCAGTTGGTGACCAAATCAAAGTCCTCTCGTGGCGTCAGGTTTGCAGTTGGTGACCAAATCAAAGTCCTCTCGTGGCGTCAGGTTTGCAGTTGGTGACCAAATCAAAGTCCTCTCGTGGCGTCAGGTTTGCAGTTGGTGACCAAATCAAATCCTGGCTGACCTCAAAACCTTCCTCTTCACGGTGTGTGTAGTGGGCAAGGCACAGCCAGGCGGAGGAACTGAAAGATATTCCAATGTACGCATCGTTTACAAAAAATGTGTCACAACAAGTTATGAAAGTTGAGAAAAATACTGCAAAGCGTGTCACGAGAAATGTCTCAAACGCAAGAATAACATACATGGCATCCTCCAGGACTTGTTTCCATTCCTCCTCTGTCTCTCTCTCTGTTGTTTCTAGTTGTTGTTAGTGTTGCTACGTTGAACACAGCACTGGCAGAGTGTTCAGTGTCCAGGGAATAGATGGAAGGATGACAGGGAGGAGGCAGGGGAGCAGAGACTCACCTGCTGTGACAGAGTGTGACCGTAAATACCCCACCCCCGCGCACGCACGCACGCACACGCGCGCACACACACACACACACACACACACACACACACACACACACACACACACACACACACACACACACACACACACGGGTATTGCAACTCTAGATTCACCACATTATAAAAAATTCTAGAGTTACAAATTGCAGCTGGTCTGTACATAGTAAACAGAACAGTCCAACAGTATCAGATCTACATGCTCAAAATGCAGCAGATCTACAAGCTCAAAATGCATCAAAAATACCAGATCTTCAAGCTCAAAATGCAGCAGATCTACAACTTTTTGCTCATAACATGTCGCTTCGCGCCTCGGTGTGAGCTTGTAGATCGCCTATTTTCACTGCTTCTTAAAAACATGTTCTCATTTACTGGGAAACAAATCACATTGCTCACCAACGAATAAACAAGGAAAAGGAGTCCTCACTCAGCTGCATGCTTCCTGTATGTTTGTTCAAGCATCAGAAATGTCACCAAATCTTCTTTCTTCTCCTTCATAAAGTTCTTCTTCGCTCAAAGGTTTATTATTGCTTTACTAGGTTCAGATGTATTGCTTAGTATTGGCTTTAAAAGAGTGTGTTTGATAAACAACCACCGCCAAACACACACAAACAAACACCCACTCTTCTCACTGCCCCAAAAATGGAACCCCTGGCCGGTCTCACTTAGTTTCCTGGTAGCTCACTTCCTGGAACTAATCCTGGAACTATTGCTCACAAGTTTGTTTTTCCCCACAGCGCCCCCTATGATCAAAGCTAGTCAACAGAAAATGGATGACAAATGTCCCCCATATGGGGATTACAATGCAAATAAAAAGTACATGAACCCGTGGATTTGCGCCCTCTACCGATAATGCCGTCATACTTCGAATGAATGGACTGTCAATGAAGGTTTAATACAATCAGATGAGTATTTTCTGTGTGGATGAATGGACTGTCAATGAAGGTTTAATACAATCAGATGAGTATTTTCTGTGTGGATGAATGGACTGTCAATGAAGGTTTAATACAATCAGATGAGTATTTTCTGTGTGGATGAATGGACTGTCAATGAAGGTTTAATACAATCAGATGAGTATTTTCTGTGTGGATGAATGGACTGTCAATGAAGGTTTAATACAATCAGATGAGTATTTTCTGTGTGGATGAATGGACTGTCAATGAAGGTTTAATACAATCAGATGAGTATTTTCTGTGTGGATGAATGGACTGTCAATGAAGGTTTAATACAATCAGATGAGTATTTTCTGTGTGGATGAATGGACTGTCAATGAAGGTTTAATACAATCAGATGAGTATTTTCTGTGTGGATGAATGGACTGTCAATGAAGGTTTAATACAATCAGATGAGTATTTTCTGTGTGGATGAATGGACTGTCAATGAAGGTTTAATACAATCAGATGAGTATTTTCTGTGTGGATGAATGGACTGTCAATGAAGGTTTAATACAATCAGATGAGTATTTTCTGTGTGGATGAATGGACTGTCAATGAAGGTTTAATACAATCAGATGAGTATTTTCTGTGTGGATGAATGGACTGTCAATGAAGGTTTAATACAATCAGATGAGTATTTTCTGTGTGGATGAATGGACTGTCAATGAAGGTTTAATACAATCAGATGAGTATTTTCTGTGTGGATGAATGGACTGTCAATGAAGGTTTAATACAATCAGATGAGTATTTTCTGTGTGGATGAATGGACTGTCAATGAAGGTTTAATACAATCAGATGAGTCTTTTCTGTGTGGATGAATGGACTGTCAATGAAGGTTTAATACAATCAGATGAGTCTTTTCTGTGTGGATGAATGGACTGTCAATGAAGGTTTCATACAATCAGATGAGTCTTTTCTGTGTGGATGAATGGACTGTCAATGAAGGTTTAATACAATCAGATGAGTATTTTCTGTGTGGATGAATGGACTGTCAATGAAGGTTTAATACAATCAGATGAGTATTTTCTGTGTGGATGAATGGACTGTCAATGAAGGTTTAATACAATCAGATGAGTATTTTCTGTGTGGATGAATGGACTGTCAATGAAGGTTTAATACAATCAGATGAGTATTTTCTGTGTGGATGAATGGACTGTCAATGAAGGTTTAATACAATCAGATGAGTATTTTCTGTGTGGATGAATGGACTGTCAATGAAGGTTTAATACAATCAGATGAGTATTTTCTGTGTGGATGAATGGACTGTCAATGAAGGTTTAATACAATCAGATGAGTATTTTCTGTGTGGATGAATGGACTGTCAATGAAGGTTTAATACAATCAGATGAGTATTTTCTGTGTGGATGAATGGACTGTCAATGAAGGTTTAATACAATCAGATGAGTATTTTCTGTGTGGATGAATGGACTGTCAATGAAGGTTTAATACAATCAGATGAGTATTTTCTGTGTGGATGAATGGACTGTCAATGAAGGTTTAATACAATCAGATGAGTATTTTCTGTGTGGATGAATGGACTGTCAATGAAGGTTTAATACAATCAGATGAGTATTTTCTGTGTGGATGAATGGACTGTCAATGAAGGTTTAATACAATCAGATGAGTATTTTCTGTGTGGATGAATGGACTGTCAATGAAGGTTTAATACAATCAGATGAGTATTTTCTGTGTGGATGAATGGACTGTCAATGAAGGTTTAATACAATCAGATGAGTATTTTCTGTGTGGATGAATGGACTGTCAATGAAGGTTTAATACAATCAGATGAGTATTTTCTGTGTGGATGAATGGACTGTCAATGAAGGTTTAATACAATCAGATGAGTCTTTTCTGTGTGGATGAATGGACTGTCAATGAAGGTTTAATACAATCAGATGAGTCTTTTCTGTGTGGATGAATGGACTGTCAATGAAGGTTTAATACAATCAGATGAGTCTTTTCTGTGTGGATGAATGGACTGTCAATGAAGGTTTAATACAATCAGATGAGTCTTTTCTGTGTGGATGAATGGACTGTCAATGAAGGTTTAATACAATCAGATGAGTCTTTTCTGTGTGGATGAATGGACTGTCAATGAAGGTTTAATACAATCAGATGAGTCTTTTCTGTGTGGATGAATGGACTGTCAATGAAGGTTTAATACAATCAGATGAGTCTTTTCTGTGTGGATGAATGGACTGTCAATGAAGGTTTAATACAATCAGATGAGTCTTTTCTGTGTGGATGAATGGACTGTCAATGAAGGTTTAATACAATCAGATGAGTCTTTTCTGTGTGGATGAATGGACTGTCAATGAAGGTTTAATACAATCAGATGAGTATTTTCTGTGTGGATGAATGGACTGTCAATGAAGGTTTAATACAATCAGATGAGTATTTTCTGTGTGGATGAATGGACTGTCAATGAAGGTTTAATACAATCAGATGAGTATTTTCTGTGTGGATGAATGGACTGTCAATGAAGGTTTAATACAATCAGATGAGTATTTTCTGTGTGGATGAATGGACTGTCAATGAAGGTTTAATACAATCAGATGAGTATTTTCTGTGTGGATGAATGGACTGTCAATGAAGGTTTAATACAATCAGATGAGTATTTTCTGTGTGGATGAATGGACTGTCAATGAAGGTTTAATACAATCAGATGAGTATTTTCTGTGTGGATGAATGGACTGTCAATGAAGGTTTAATACAATCAGATGAGTATTTTCTGTGTGGATGAATGGACTGTCAATGAAGGTTTAATACAATCAGATGAGTATTTTCTGTGTGGATGAATGGACTGTCAATGAAGGTTTAATACAATCAGATGAGTATTTTCTGTGTGGATGAATGGACTGTCAATGAAGGTTTAATACAATCAGATGAGTCTTTTCTGTGTGGATGAATGGACTGTCAATGAAGGTTTAATACAATCAGATGAGTATTTTCTGTGTGGATGAATGGACTGTCAATGAAGGTTTAATACAATCAGATGAGTCTTTTCTGTGTGGATGAATGGACTGTCAATGAAGGTTTAATACAATCAGATGAGTATTTTCTGTGTGGATGAATGGACTGTCAATGAAGGTTTAATACAATCAGATGAGTATTTTCTGTGTGGATGAATGGACTGTCAATGAAGGTTTAATACAATCAGATGAGTATTTTCTGTGTGGATGAATGGACTGTCAATGAAGGTTTAATACAATCAGATGAGTATTTTCTGTGTGGATGAATGGACTGTCAATGAAGGTTTAATACAATCAGATGAGTATTTTCTGTGTGGATGAATGGACTGTCAATGAAGGTTTAATACAATCAGATGAGTATTTTCTGTGTGGATGAATGGACTGTCAATGAAGGTTTAATACAATCAGATGAGTATTTTCTGTGTGGATGAATGGACTGTCAATGAAGGTTTAATACAATCAGATGAGTATTTTCTGTGTGGATGAATGGACTGTCAATGAAGGTTTAATACAATCAGATGAGTATTTTCTGTGTGGATGAATGGACTGTCAATGAAGGTTTAATACAATCAGATGAGTATTTTCTGTGTGGATGAATGGACTGTCAATGAAGGTTTAATACAATCAGATGAGTATTTTCTGTGTGGATGAATGGACTGTCAATGAAGGTTTAATACAATCAGATGAGTATTTTCTGTGTGGATGAATGGACTGTCAATGAAGGTTTAATACAATCAGATGAGTATTTTCTGTGTGGATGAATGGACTGTCAATGAAGGTTTAATACAATCAGATGAGTATTTTCTGTGTGGATGAATGGACTGTCAATGAAGGTTTAATACAATCAGATGAGTATTTTCTGTGTGGATGAATGGACTGTCAATGAAGGTTTAATACAATCAGATGAGTATTTTCTGTGTGGATGAATGGACTGTCAATGAAGGTTTAATACAATCAGATGAGTATTTTCTGTGTGGATGAATGGACTGTCAATGAAGGTTTAATACAATCAGATGAGTATTTTCTGTGTGGATGAATGGACTGTCAATGAAGGTTTAATACAATCAGATGAGTCTTTTCTGTGTGGATGAATGGACTGTCAATGAAGGTTTAATACAATCAGATGAGTATTTTCTGTGTGGATGAATGGACTGTCAATGAAGGTTTAATACAATCAGATGAGTCTTTTCTGTGTGGATGAATGGACTGTCAATGAAGGTTTAATACAATCAGATGAGTATTTTCTGTGTGGATGAATGGACTGTCAATGAAGGTTTAATACAATCAGATGAGTATTTTCTGTGTGGATGAATGGACTGTCAATGAAGGTTTAATACAATCAGATGAGTATTTTCTGTGTGGATGAATGGACTGTCAATGAAGGTTTAATACAATCAGATGAGTATTTTCTGTGTGGATGAATGGACTGTCAATGAAGGTTTAATACAATCAGATGAGTATTTTCTGTGTGGATGAATGGACTGTCAATGAAGGTTTAATACAATCAGATGAGTATTTTCTGTGTGGATGAATGGACTGTCAATGAAGGTTTAATACAATCAGATGAGTATTTTCTGTGTGGATGAATGGACTGTCAATGAAGGTTTAATACAATCAGATGAGTATTTTCTGTGTGGATGAATGGACTGTCAATGAAGGTTTAATACAATCAGATGAGTATTTTCTGTGTGGATGAATGGACTGTCAATGAAGGTTTAATACAATCAGATGAGTATTTTCTGTGTGGATGAATGGACTGTCAATGAAGGTTTAATACAATCAGATGAGTATTTTCTGTGTGGATGAATGGACTGTCAATGAAGGTTTAATACAATCAGATGAGTATTTTCTGTGTGGATGAATGGACTGTCAATGAAGGTTTAATACAATCAGATGAGTATTTTCTGTGTGGATGAATGGACTGTCAATGAAGGTTTAATACAATCAGATGAGTATTTTCTGTGTGGATGAATGGACTGTCAATGAAGGTTTAATACAATCAGATGAGTATTTTCTGTGTGGATGAATGGACTGTCAATGAAGGTTTAATACAATCAGATGAGTATTTTCTGTGTGGATGAATGGACTGTCAATGAAGGTTTAATACAATCAGATGAGTATTTTCTGTGTGGATGAATGGACTGTCAATGAAGGTTTAATACAATCAGATGAGTATTTTCTGTGTGGATGAATGGACTGTCAATGAAGGTTTAATACAATCAGATGAGTATTTTCTGTGTGGATGAATGGACTGTCAATGAAGGTTTAATACAATCAGATGAGTATTTTCTGTGTGGATGAATGGACTGTCAATGAAGGTTTAATACAATCAGATGAGTATTTTCTGTGTGGATGAATGGACTGTCAATGAAGGTTTAATACAATCAGATGAGTCTTTTCTGTGTGGATGAATGGACTGTCAATGAAGGTTTAATACAATCAGATGAGTCTTTTCTGTGTGGATGAATGGACTGTCAATGAAGGTTTAATACAATCAGATGAGTCTTTTCTGTGTGGATGAATGGACTGTCAATGAAGGTTTAATACAATCAGATGAGTCTTTTCTGTGTGGATGAATGGACTGTCAATGAAGGTTTAATACAATCAGATGAGTCTTTTCTGTGTGGATGAATGGACTGTCAATGAAGGTTTAATACAATCAGATGAGTCTTTTCTGTGTGGATGAATGGACTGTCAATGAAGGTTTAATACAATCAGATGAGTCTTTTCTGTGTGGATGAATGGACTGTCAATTTGATACAAATTACTTTTGTACTTTTACTAAAGTACATGTTGAATTCCCATTTCTTTATTCTAGCCAGGCCCCTATTTTATATTCACTTTTTCCCCCTGTTATTTCACAATTGCTTTTGCAATGTAAACGCATGTTTCCCATAATATGCCAATAAAGCCACTTTAAATTGAAACAAATTGACATGAGTATAATGCTGACCTGAAGGTGTTGTTTGTGGCTGTCAGTCAGTCAGGTGACAGTGCATGGTCAGGTGACAGTGGTCAGGTGACAGTGGGAGTCACCTATCAGCTGTCATTCGGTCAGTCAGGTGACAGTGGTCAGGTGACAGTGGGAGTCACCTATCAGCTGTCAGTCAGGTGACAGTGGTCAGGTTACAGTGGGAGTCACCTATCAGCTGTCAGTCAGTCAGTCAGGTGACAGTGGTCAGGTGACAGTGGGAGTCACCTATCAGCTGTCAGTCAGTCAGTCAGGTGACAGTGGGAGTCACCTATCAGCTGTCAGTCAGTCAGTTAGGTGTTAGTGGGAGTCACCTATCAGCTGTCAGTCAGTCAGTCAGGTGACAGTGGGAGTCACCTATCAGCTGTCAGTCAGTCAGGTGTGACATTGAGATCAGGTGACAGTGGTAGTCACCTGACAGCTGCTGACAGCTTGGTGCTGTCATGTGGTTTGTTAAAAGCACGCCTGGCCTCTGAAATGACCGTATGCACACCACACTGAGCGGTGCTAACTAGATGCATTATCCCACATTGACAGCCCATATTCATCCTGACAGAAAAGTCCTATCTTGCCTCATCCCGTTTCGAGTCATACATTGACTCCATTATTCCAAAATAAAATTACATAACATATTCCCAGATATTTCTTCGCATTGTGACAAATGTAATTAACGCAATAGATGCTAATCTAGTTCACAGCTTCGCCCTTTGCCCTCGGATACAAAGATATTGGATTAAGATATTTGAGACACTCTCTGATATTTTGAAAAATCGTGAAAAATCGTGAAAATGTGACTCAAATCTTTGAATATATATTATTTCAGAGCGAACGTTTTAAACTCAAATCTTTGCTTCGGGGGGGGGGGGGGGGGGGGGGGGGTCCCTGGGGGGGTCCCTGGGTCCCTGGAACAACATATTTTCAGATGGGGGTCGGCGGCCAATTATACATATATTTTTAGGGATCCTTGACATGAAAATGTTTGAAAACCACTGACGTGGAAACAGGGGATTTTTCAACAACAACAAAGTGTTTGTTTCATAAAATCACTGTAGACTTATGAGCTTCTTCCTGTCAATAAAATTCCTTTTAAGTATTGGAGTTTGGAAGCATTATTTATCAGCCCTATATGTGTGCAATTTGTATGGAGATATTGGGCCTTAAATGGCCTTAGATGGAATCTAAATATAACATCTAAATAAATACACTGTTCTGGTTATAGTTTATGTACATGTAGGCCTACAGATTATTATTGTGATATCCTCATGTGACCTGGATTCAAAGTCAAAGTTTATGCATGCATTATAGCAGTGCCGGTTCTAGGCCTTTTGAGGCCCTAGGCAACATATTATACAGAGGCCCCCCCCCATAAAAATTGTAAATTTTCCATGAAAATGCTTCAATCTGGTGCACTTTGAGATCAAAATTAAGAAGCTAGGTGGGGGCCACATGTGGCCAGTAGCCCATGTAAGGGATACATGATCAGGTCAACTGGTAGTGGTCCTACCCCCCCCCATGAGACTTACAAATCCCAAATGTTTATAAACAAATCCCAAATGTTTGTAAACAAATCCCAAATGTTTATAAACAAATCCCAAAATGTTTATAAACAAATCCCAAATGTTTATAAACAAATCCCAAATGTTTATAAACAAATCCCAAATGTTTATAAACAAATACCAAAATGTTTATAAACAAATCCCAAAACCCATGAGACTTGGTCCTACCCCCCCGACCATGAGACTTACTACAGGCCAACTGGTAGTGGTCCTACCCCCCCCATGAGACTTACAAATCCCAAATGTTTATAAACAAATCCCAAATGTTTGTAAACAAATCCCAAATGTTTATAAACAAATCCCAAAATCTTTATAAACAAATCACAAATGTTTATAAACAAATCACAAATGTTTATAAACAAATACCAAAATGTTTATAAACAAATCCCAAATCCCTTGGTCCTACCCCCCCCCCGACCATGAGACTTACTACAGGTCAACTGGTAGTGGTTAGTGCCGGTTCTAGGCCTTTTGAGGCCCTAGGCAACATATTATACAGAGGCCCCCCCCCTCCTGCTTTGCCACGCCGGATAAAAATTGTAAATTTGCCATGAAAATGCTTCAATCTGGTGCACTTTGAGATCAAAATTAAGAAGCTAGGTGGGGGCCACATGTGGCCAGTAGCCCATGTAAGGGATACATGAAAAAAAAATCTTCTCCCTGTGACGAGGCCCCCTCAGTGGTTGAGGCCCTAGGCGACCGCCTAGTTCGCCTATGCCTAGAACCGGCCCTGCATTATAGTGTACAGGCCTACTATAGCCTATATGTAAACTCTTCATTTAACATTTGCAGCAATTCAGTTGGAAAATAAATAAATAAAATAAAATAAAATACAAATATTTTTATTTGCAACATTATAATAATGTTCTTATTATATTATTATATGATCATTTACTACCACACTAATGCACTAATGACAGACAGACAGACAGACAGACAGACAGACAGACAGACAGACAGACAGACAGACAGACAGACAGACAGACAAATTACCCGATCTACAAGCTCACAACGCGTGGCGCTGCGACGCGTTGTGAGCTTGTAGATCGGGTAATTTTCGGTGCCGATCGCTTCCCATATAGGCCAGTCCTCCTATAGTCAGCTGACAGATGTCACGTGACGCTCTCTTCCCTCTCATAAAACACACACAGAGAGAATAGGTCTCATGATCCACGAACTGTCTGTGACTGTCTGTCTGTCACACATTGTGCTTTTATATTGTAGTTTAACAGCCTTGTCCGTTCCATCAGATCTGGACACAACACCAACAGCTCTGATAACTGGACCAGATCTCCGGCCGATCATCCGTCTGGAAGATTAGATTTAGCTAAGCAGCAACACATCTGCACACAGCTGTAATAGCCTATATATAACGGACCCTGCACTAAGTTCACAGTGAGTATACACGAACTTATTCATTCATGATGCATTTTGGTATTTCATGGATTTGATCTTAAAGCTTGTTATGTTAGTAGATCCAGATGTAAATGGCCACATTGGAATGTTTTGTGATAAAAGGTTACTTAATTATGGCGTGCTTTGCTTGACTGTTTCTATATGTATGATCACCATGTGTTGTTCTTGCTTTATAGTTTACTTTAGAGTGTCTGCTAAATGCCTACATTGTAAATTGTATAGGCATAGTATTGTAATAACATAGCCTACAGTAGCATGTTATTGATAGGTGTATGTTGTAATAACATAGGACCGTAAGATCATTGCGCTGCTGCGTCTGTCACGTATGAATACAGTCTATCGCCTGCCCTGGTGAATGTGAATAATACATGATGTAATCGTCAACAGGGCTTTCAAACATGCAGTTCTCTCTGCAGTAAACAAATAGACTCAAACTCTCATTGACTGTCGCACCGTACTTCGGTCGGAGATGTTAAATCATGAAATGACCGAGGTGGTGGTTTGACAGAAAGATATAGGAAATGGTTCGCCGATCTACTCACACACGCAAATGTATAATTCCACAGTGTGAGATATATGAGAGAGAGACAGAGAGGGAGGGAGAGAGAATGTAATAAATATAATAATATAAGAACCACATTTTTAAATAATTTGAGTTGTTGAATACGATTTACGAAGTACGAAGTTTAGAGAGTTGCATGACAATGACAAACAACTCATTGTGTTGGGAGAGGGACCTGCAGCACATCTGGCTGCACAGTATGTGACTGCATGTCACAAAATGAGGGACACAAAAATATACACAATGTGACTATTATCCTGACACGAACCATCTCGACACACCACGGACACATTTAATACTGTACATTTTGACCGGTATATGACAGTGTTTTCATATTGCATTGTGAAAATTAATGTTCTATTTTGCTTGTTTTCTGTTATATTTTTTATTTTGTTTGGTTCTTTTGTTGAACTTCATGCTTTGGCAATACTGTATAGCTATTACATTCATGCCAATAAAGCTAATTGAATTGAATTGAATTGAGAGAGAGACAGAGAGAGAGAGAGAGAGAGAGAGTAGATCCATACAATTTTCAATTTAGGCATCTTAATCCAGAGCGAATCGGGGACCCCCAGGGGTCCTTGAGGCAGTATCTAAATTAGTTAATAAACTGTAGGGTCACAATATTGTGACCCTACAGTTTGCATTGCATCTTTGCATCATGCATCAGCAGCAATGCAGAGATTACTGGAGTCTGTTGAGTGCTGATAAGATTAGATAAGATTAGATAAGGAAGGTGGGTCAGATCAGATGACTGTTTGTTTGATCACTGCCTGGACAGGTTGGACTGTGGCGTCATCAGGTGTCAGACAGACAGACAGACAGACAGACAGACAGACAGACAGACAGACAGACAGGTTGGACTGTGGCGTCATCAGGTGTCAGACAGACAGACAGACAGACAGACAGGTTGGACTGTGGCGTCATCAGGTGTCTTTGTTATAAACATACCTTCGTATTGACTTTAACTGCTGTGAGGACAGCCACGCCCAGGCAGTCAGTCAGTCAGTCAGCCAGCCAGCCAGTCAGTCAGTCAGTCAGCCAGCCAGCATGTCAGTCAGTCAGTCAGCCAGCCAGCATGTCAGTCAGTCAGTCAGTCAGTCAGCCAGCCAGTCAGTCAGCCAGCCAGCCAGCATGTCAGTCAGTCAGTCAGCCACCCAGCATGTCAGTCAGTCAGTCAGTCAGCCAGCATGTCAGTCAGTCAGTCAGTCAGTCAGTCAGTCAGTCAGTCAGCCAGCCAGCCAGTCAGTCAGTCAAACGCCATGTGCAGACAGACAGACAGACAGACAGACAGACAGACAGACAGACAGACAGACAGACAGACAGACAGACAGACAGACAGACAGACAGACAGACAGACAGACAGACTTTGTCACTTCAGTGGAAAAAAACAACTTCATTTACAACCCCCACACGTACGTCGTACAGGTCTCTAAATAAAGTATAGTATTTTTTTTACAGTAGGCCTACTCAAGGGTTGCCATTTATATATAACGGTGCATTTATATAGTGCCTTTTATCCAAGGCGCTTTACATAGAGTGTCTTGCTCAAGGACACCAATTAACCCATTCTGAACGGGAACACCATTTTGGTATTAGCATCATGTTATGCTTTAGCTATTGAAAAAATAGCAGATCTACAAGCTCGTAGCGCGCCACTAAAAATCGAAGAACGACTGATATTTTTAGAATCTGATCTCCGGTCAGAATGGGTTAATCAGAACCAGTGTGTGTCCAGTGGAAACCTCGTATGAATCTGATCTCAGGTCAGAATGGATTAACTCTGGGGGAGCACGGGTTCGAACTGGCAACGTCCTTGCGGTTACCATCCAGCCACCGCCGCCCCTATATATATATATATATATATATAAATGTAATATACCTACTCCAGTATGTATGATGTCTGTTCTTCCGCTGTAGAGATGCGCGTGGCGGTGGTGCTTCTCACGCTGCAGGCCCTCTGTGCGGCCACCTCCTGGGCCCTGGACAACGGGCTGATGAGGACCCCGCCCATGGGCTGGTTGGCATGGGAACGCTTCCGCTGTGACATCGACTGTGACAACGACCCCAAGAACTGCATCAGGTAACGCAGAACTGCATTGTGGGTAATGAGACCCCATGAACTGCATTATGGGTAAGTTAGTGGTCCTGGGAAGACAGCTAGGCAGAGTCCCTGGGTGTCTCATAGTGGTCCTGGTTTTAGGGTACAAAGCAGAGGACAGATTTCATGTACTGTAGGTGTACAGTACTGTATACACATAATAATAATAATGTGACAAAAAAAAACATGTATGAGTCGGGGCTATTCTATTCTATTCTACTGTATATTCTGGACGTATAGTCAAATAATAATGATGCCAGATAGATATCAGCCAGGTTCTATAATCATGCAGCAGAGTGTCCTCTGTCTCTGTCTCTGTCTGTCCCCTCAGTGAGTGTCCTCTGTCTCTGTCTGTCCCCTCAGTGAGTGTCCTCTGTCTCTATCTGTCCCCTCAGTGAGTGTCCTCTGTCTCCGTCTGTCCCCTCAGTGAGTGTCCTCTGTCTCTATCTGTCCCCTCAGTGAGTGTCCTCTGTCTCTGTCTGTCCCCTCCTCAGTGAGTGTCCTCTGTCTCTGTCTCTGTCTGTCCCCTCAGTGAGTGTCCTCTGTCTCTGTCTGTCCCCTCAGTGAGCAGCTGTTCATGGACATGGCTGACCGGCTGTCGGAGGACGGATGGAGGGAGCTGGGCTACGTCTACGTCAACATAGACGACTGTTGGTCCTCCATGAAGAGAGACGCCCAGGGACGACTGCAGGCTGACCCCAAGAGGTACCGCACACACACACACACACACAGGCACACGCACACACACACGCACGCACGCACGCACGCACCCACGCACGCACGCACGCACGCACGCACGCACACACACACACACACACACACACACACACACACACACACACACACACACACACACACACACACACACACACACACACACACACACACACACACACACACACACACAGTTCATAACTTCATAAGTCAATAAAACAGTTCATAAAAGGTGACGGTCACATGACTGTATAGTGTATACGTCAAACTGGTCACATGACCAGATTAAACACTTACACACTGCCAATCCTTTTATAATGTATCATTTAGCCTGAAAAGACAACGTTGCTAAACCGACAGCTGGACTTTATACACAGAACATTATTATGACAAAACGTTACGGCTGATCTTTATATAGAGTGCCGTGTTCACGTACCACACGTAGCAGATCTACAAGCACACCGAGCGTCACGGGACCACTCGTTGTGAACTTGTAGATCGTGCAATTTGGGATTAACCCATTCTGACCTGAGATCAGATTCATACGAGGTTTCCACTGGACACACACTTGGTCTGATTAACCCATTCTGACCTGAGATCAGATTCTAAAAATGTCAGTCGTTCTTCGATTTTTCAAAAATAGCAGACCTACAAGCTCGTAGCGCGCCACTCGGTGGCGCGCTACGAGCTTGTAGATCTGCTATTTTTCAATAGCTAAAGCATAACATGATGCCGACACCAAAACGGGTTCCCGGTCAGAATGGGTTAATGCATGGGACTGTTGACCGGTTCACTAATATTAGCCCACGATTTTAACAATTATTCAATCGTATAGAGCTCAGTGGAATCGTGATTTAAATAATAATAATGATCTACTCGGGTCGGGGTTTTATTTGTATTCATTATGTTTTAAATGCATTATTTTGCTACTGTATTATTTGTGTTTTGAAAGACGAATATAATTCGTCTTTCAAGTTTTGTGGAATAAATATATAGTAGATAGTGATAATCGATAAATTATTAATCCTGATTGAACGGCAGTGAACATTACACTATAGCTACATGTTTAAGCGTTTATTTCATATTTACATGTCTTCTGTGGTCTCTAACATTACACCTATAGCTACATGTTTAAGCATTTATTTCATATTTACATGTCTTCTGTGGTCTCTAACATTACACCTAGCTACATGTTTAAGCATCTATTTCATATTTACATGTCTTCTGTGGTCTCTAACATTACACCTATAGCTACATGTTTAAGCATTTATTTCATATTTTCATGTCTTCTGTGGACTCTAACATTACACCTATAGCTACATGTTTAAACATTTATTTCATATTTACATGTCTTCTGTGGACTCTAACATTACACCTATAGCTACATGTTTAAGCATTTATTTCATATTTACATGTCTTCTGTGGTCTCTAACATTACACCTGGCTACATGTTTAAGCATTTATTTCATATTTACATGTCTTCTGTGGTCTCTAACATTACACCTATAGCTACATGTTTAAGCATTTATTTCATATTTACATGTCTTCTGTTAACTCTAACATTACACCTGGCTACATGTTTAAGCTCGATTTCAGCTCTGACACTTATATCAGACATGCTCTAGTATGTGAAGAGTCTGCCTGTACTATTAACTAATTAATAAAAAATATATATATACGTTTTTCTCCTCTCCTGAAAAGCTGGAATTTGGGCGATGGTAGTCAAATCTGGTCACAGTTGTCCGCGTACGGACATGTTGGTATAGGTGACCCCTGACCCCTGCTTGTGATAGGTTCCCCGGCGGCATCGCCAAGCTGGCGCGCTACGTGCACGCCCGCGGCCTGAAGCTGGGCATCTACGGCGACATGGGCACGCACACGTGCGGAGGCTACCCTGGCACCACGCTGGACACCATCACGCTGGACGCGCAGACCTTCGCCGACTGGGAGGTGGACATGCTGAAGTTCGACGGCTGCTATTCCAACGCCACGGAGCAGGCGCAGGGTGAGGACTACGGTCTGGGTGAGGGTGAGGACTACGGTCTGGGTGAGGGTGAGGACTACGGTCTGGGTGAGGGTGAGGACTACGGTCTGGGTGAGGGTGAGGACTACGGTCTGGGTGAGGGTGAGGACTACGGTCTGGCGTATAGACAGCAGGCGCAGGGTGAGCACTACGGTCTGGTGTAGGGTGAGGACTACGGTTGTAAAATTGTAAATATAGTTTGGGAAGGTTTTGTTTAGAAATGGGAACGGGAGGCACAAAGCAGTCCAACAGGACATGGAAGACCGTTTAGACGTAGCGTGTCTGAACGGCAGTGATGGCGAGCTCATGTTTGACGTCAACGTCCTCTCCGACAGGTTACCCCAGCATGTCAAAGGCTCTGAATGCTACCGGCCGTCCCATTGGCTACTCCTGCAGCTGGCCCGCCTACCAGGGAGGACTGCCACCCAAGGTGAGCCAATCACAGGTTGACATTGAGCACGGGGAGAGAGAGAGAGAGAGAGAGAGAGAGAGAGAGAGAGAGAGAGAGAATATACTTTACAAAAAGGTCTGGTTCTTTCAGGTGAACTATGAGCTGGGACAGATCTGTAACATGTGGCGTAACTATGATTCTTTCAGGTGAACTACACGGAGCTGGGACAGATCTGTAACCTGTGGCGTAACTATGGTTCTTTCAGGTGAACTACAAGGAGCTGGGACAGATCTGTAACCTGTGGCGTAACTATGGTTCTTTCAGGTGAACTACAAGGAGCTGGGACAGATCTGTAACCTGTGGCGTAACTATGGTTCTTTCAGGTGAACTACACGGAGCTGGGACAGATCTGTAACCTGTGGCGTAACTATGGTTCTTTCAGGTGAACTACACGGAGCTGGGACAGATCTGTAACCTGTGGCGTAACTATGGCGACATCGAGGACTCCTGGGGCAGCGTGCTGAGCATCGCCGACTGGTTCTTCGAGAACCAGGATGTCCTGGCGCCGGCCGCCGGTCCGGGGCGCTGGAACGACCCCGATATGGTACGGTACTGTTGGGTCATGTTTTAACCACACTGGAAGAACTACACAGAAAATAAACATTATGAAAGACACTTCCCACCCCGCTCACTCACTGTTTGAACTGTTGCCATCAGGCAGACGTACGGCACAGAGTGATCAAGTCCAAGACCAACAGATTCAGTAACAGCTTCTATCCCACAGCGGTAGTTAATTGCACTCAATGCTGCTAAGAAATGATCTGTTGCTGCGACACATTTTAGTTTTCTCTGCTATCATAAGTACAATAAGGGTTTGTTGTGCGATAACGGCTGAAATGACATGTTTGTGCATTAGTGCTGCTGGGGTTGTGCAATAACAAGAAGTCATGTGTGTTTTGTTTTAGCTTGTACAGTATGTTGTTTTTGTGATATGATGCACTGATTGGTTGGCACTTTTAATTTCGTTGTACACGTTGCAATGACAAATGACCTGTGTCAATCATCTAAATAGGCTAGATAGGCTATTTTAGTACTTTTAAGTGCATTTTGATGCCTTTACTTTTGTACTTTTTACTCAAGTACATTTTCAATTCCGTACTTTTACTTGTAACGAAGTAGTTCTAAATTGCAGTATTGGTATATACTTTCACTTATAAAGTAAAACAATCGAGTATACTTTTTTCCCCCACCCGTGCCGTTGGTCAGCTGGTCATCGGGGACTTCGGTCTGAGCATGGAGCAGTCCCGCTCCCAGATGGCGCTGTGGGCCGTCATGGCCGCGCCGCTCTACATGTCCAACGACCTGCGCACCATCAGCAGCGGAGCGCGCGCCATCCTGCAGAACAAGATGCTCATCGCCATCGACCAGGACCCCCTGGGGGTCCAGGGGACACGCATCCTGAAGGTAAGGTGGTCCCCAGACACCCTGGGGGTCCAGGGGACACGCATCCTGAAGGTAAGGTGGTCCCCTGAAGGTAAGGGGGTCCCCAGACCCCCTGGGGGTCCAGGGGAGACGCATCCTGAAGGTAAGGTGGTCCCCTGAAGGTAAGGGGGTCCCCAGACCCCCTGGGGGTCCAGGGGAGACGCATCCTGAAGGTAAGGTGGTCCCCAGACACCCTGGGGGTCCAGGGGACACGCATCCTGAAGGTAAGGTGGTCCCCAGACACCCTGGGGGTCCAGGGGAGACGCATCCTGAAGGTAAGGTGGTCCCCTGAAGGTAAGGGGGTCCCCAGACCCCCTGGGGGTCCAGGGGAGACGCATCCTGAAGGTAAGGTGGTCCCCTGAAGGTAAGGGGGTCCCCAGACCCCCTGGGGGTCCAGGGGAGACGCATCCTGAAGGTAAGGTGGTCCCCAGACACCCTGGGGGTCCAGGGGACACGCATCCTGAAGGTAAGGTGGTCCCCAGACACCCTGGGGGTCCAGGGGAGACGCATCCTGAAGGTAAGGGGGTCCCCAGACCCCCTGGGGGTCCAGGGCATACGCATCCTGAAGGTAAGGGGGTCCCCAGACCCCCTGGGGGTCCAGGGGATACGCATCCTGAAGGTAAGGGGGTCCCCAGACCCCCTGGGGGTCCAGGGGATACGCATCCTGAAGGTAAGGTGGTCCCCAGACCCCCTGGGGGTCCAGGGGACACGCATCCTGAAGGTAAGGTGGTCCCCAGACCCCCTGGGGGTCCAGGGGACACGCATCCTGAAGGTAAGGTGGTCCCCAGACCCCCTGGGGGTCCAGGGGAGACGCATCCTGAAGGTAAGGTGGTCCCCAGACCCCCTGGGGGTCCAGGGGACACGCATCCTGAAGGTAAGGTGGTCCCCAGACCCCCTGGGGGTCCAGGGGACACGCATCCTGAAGGTAAGGTGGTCCCCAGACCCCCTGGGGGTCCAGGGGACACGCATCCTGAAGGTAAGGTGCTATCGAGCGGCGCAGTCCCTTCCCCCTTTCAGAACAACGAACGGCCCAGGAAATGAAAACCCAATGCATTTCCCCATAGGCAGTTTTTATTTAATTTATTTAAAGACCTTTTAAGCGTCGTAACGAAGTCAACTCTTGTCGTGACAAATCATGACAACAACACAGACAATATTTTGGACCAAACAAATAATTACAAAGAAGAAAAACAACAAAAAAAGTGTTGTAACCTGCTGTTTTTCTACTTTCTAATTCTTTGTTTGGCCCGAAGAATTGTGTTTGTTGTCATGATTTGTCACGACAAGAGTGGCATGGAGGTGTTCTGGCGCCCCCTGTCTGCCGGTGCTATAATGACATGTATATCTTATTGCTTTAGGAGAAGAGTGGCATCGAGGTGTTCTGGCGCCCCCTGTCTGCCGGTGCCAGTGCCCTTGTGTTCTTCAGCCGACGTACCGACATGCCCTATCGCTACCAGAGCGCTTTGTCGAAACTCAACTACACCTCTGGAAGATACCAGGTGTGTTTCACGTCTCAGTAAACTCAACTACACCTCTGGAAGATACCAGGTGTGTTTTATCTCTCAGTAAACTCAATTACACCTGTTGGACGATACCAGGTGTGTTTCACCTCTCAGTAAACTCAACTACACCTGTTGGACGATACCAGGTGTGTTTCACCGCTCAGTAAACTCAACTACACCTGTTGGACGATACCAGGTGTGTTTCACCTCTCAGTAAACTCAATCAAAATTCCACGTTTTGGTGACATATATACCAGTAGAATGAATCCCCATGGTTTGTGCCGAATCTGGGGGGGAATGAGGTCAGTGTCAATAAGGACGATTCTGATGCCCATTCAGACGTGAATATAGAGTTTAATTATTGTCTTTATCTGCGTGTGTGTGTGTGTGTGTGTGCGTGCGTGCGTGCGTGCGTGTGCGTGTGTGCGTGTGTGCGTGCGTGCGTGCGTGTGCGTGTGTGTGTGTGTGTGTGTGTGTGCGTGTGTGTGTGCGTGCACGCCCTCAATCAGGTCCACGACGTGTTCAGCGGTAAGACGGACGCACTCAAAGACTCCTCCCCCTTCGTGGTGTCGGTCAACCCCTCGGGCGTGGTCATGTGGCACGTCTCCGCCCCCGCCGCCGCCGCCGACAAGCCCCGCCTCCATGCCGGCGGCCGTAAGCTCGGCGGCCCCGCCTACTATCGCCACGGCGACGAAGACGACGAGGACAACGACCTGCCTCCCGCCTTCCTCTGACCGCCACGCCTATACCGTCATTATGACATCACTTCTTCACTTTTGACCACTTAGACTGTGACACTTTTTGCCAATTAACCCATTCTGACCGGGAACCCATGTTGGTGTTAGCATCATGTTATGCTTTAGCTATTGAAAAATAGCAGATCTACAAGCTCATAGCGCGCCACCGAGTGGCGCGCTATGAGCTTGTAGGTCTGCTATTTTTGAAAAATCGAAGAACGACTGACATTTTTAGAATCTGATCTCAGGTCAGAATGGGTTAATCAGACCAGTGTGTGTCCAGTGGAAACCTCGTATGAATCTGATCTCAGGTCAGAATGGGTTAAGCCACGATGCAACGAGAGGCACGATGACATGAACAGAAGGACTGTTGAAGAAGAAGGGGTTAATGGACGCCACTGTGCCCGCTGAACAGCACCGCTTATAGCAGATCGGAATGAAAATCAACAATCGACAACAATCACCACGATCTCGATCAGAAGGTTATACTTGAATATCGCTTGAATGCAGTCGAAGTCAGCGCGCTCGCCTGAAGCCTATACTATTCCTAATTCCACAACAGGTCGTTAAGAGGAAGCGATCTGATTGGTTCCGTTGATCAAACCAGCACCGTTCACCACCTAATCAAAACAAAGAATTCAGCACTAATAGAAATAATGATTTCAACACAAACTCAGGGACAAATTAATGCTGTGGGCCTGATCAATCTCATCGTGTGCATTATCATAGGCTACAGCATGACTGGAGAAAAAAGGGACAAGTATTCATGTGCTTAAATTCATATTTAGAAAATGTTTCATATTTCAAAAATGTCTGAGATGATGGAATGATGATGGTTGTGGAAGGAGAACCTTCTGAAAGTAGGTACATCATTTTCATCTACTGCCATCACCAACACAGGGGCCCCTCAAGGCTGTGTCCTCAGCCCCTTCCTCTACACTCTGTACACAAATGACTGCATTAGCCCCTCACCCGCTAACATCACATACTTTAAATACTCTGATGACGCTGCCATTCTCGGACTGCTCCATGACAATAACTCTATTACGGTCTATCAGAACACCAGTTCTCATTTCACACAGTGGTGCACTGACAACTACCTAGAGTTGAATGTGGTCAAAACAAAAGAACTGGTCATTGAAACAACAACCCACACTGGACTTAACCCACTCCTCATTAATGGTAAAACAATAGAACAGGTCGACAGCTTCACATACCTTGGACTCACCCTGGACAATAGACTCAGGTTTGATCAACACATTACATCTATCCAGTCACGCTTTCAGCAAAGACTCCATGTAATCCGTAAACTAAGATCATTATCTGTTGCTCCTCATCTTCTGCTATTATTGTACAAAAGCATTATTCAACCTGTTCTGTTCTGCATGTTTCTACACCATACTGTCCATGCCTAACAGGAACAAACTTTTCAGTATCACCCCCGTATTGCTTCCAAAATCATCGGACTTCCTACACCCACACTTTCTGATATGAACAATAACGCCATCACACGACTAGCACTCTCCATATCAAATGACACTGACCATCCTCTGTATCGTTTCTTTAACCTCATGCCATCTGGACAAAGATACAGAATCTTGCCATGGAAAAAGGTCCGTTTCAGTAG
>NC_137880.1:39533720-39541220 GCF_963924005.1 Protomyctophum bolini | reverse complement strand
CCACACATCCACACAGCCACACATCCACACAGCCACACATCCACACAGCCACACATCCCCACAGCTACACAGCCACACATCCACACAGCCACACAGCCACACAGCCACACATCCACACAGCCACACAGCCACACAGCCACACATCCAGCCACACAGCCACACAGCCACACAGCCCCACATCCACACATCCACACAGCCACACATCCACACAGCCACACATCCACACATCCACACATCCACACATCCACACATCCACACAGCCCCACATCCACACATCCACACAGCCACACAGCCACACATCCACACAGCCACACAGCCACACAATTGCCTGCAAATTCATGTTTAATTGGACGCCATGAATGAACTCAGTGCTGTCGGCGTCCTCATGAATGTGACACCGTAACGGGGCGATTATCTGTCTCGATATGACATAATCCTGAACGGAATGTCCAGGATTATCACGCCTCTCTGACACCTTTGACCTTTGACCTGTAACACTGTGCATCCTCAGGATTATCACCTTAGACTCAGAGTATATATATGAATAGAGACGAGACACCCGAGTTCTCCTCCCGTCCACTTTGCATTATAAGTTGCTCAAAAGCGCATGAGGCGATTTCACTCCTCCTTCCGGGTATAGGAACAGAGTGCATTCTGGGTTGATTTTGCCCCAGACACATGAACGCGCTGCCGTCACGAACGTGCACAATGATAGTCAACGGACCAGCGCGTTCATGTGTTTGGGGCCAGGTACAGGTATACCAAGGAGACCTACATGTGTTACTTTCACAGACTGTAAAAAAATATGGACAAAGCGGGTTCCCCGGGTCTAACATGGACGTAAAATGAAGCCTGTAATTCCTTGCACTGTAAATCGCCATATTTCTAGATCCGTTTGGGCCCAGCTGGCCCATTGGCTGGCTCCGTTTGGGCCCAGCTGGCCCATTGGCTGGCCCAGACAACGAGGCGGGACTTCCCCCCTGAACTCTTCGTTGGTTTTTATTTTTACTGAACGGGGGGGGGGGGGGGGGGGGGGGGTCCCGTTCATAGACTGTAACGGTAGCCACGCCCCTCAGAACATACGCGACTTTATAAATGGGACCATAACTTTTCCAAAAAGAATAATATGACATGAGAAATGAGACTTTAAACTATAGTGACTGGAAGCAGAAAGTATTCATGACCATGTTTATTAAGGTAATACAGTCTAGGTGAAGTTGGGCCCAATGACAGACAGCGCCACAACAGGCCATTATATGAACTTTCAGGAAGTCCCGATTTCCTTAGTGGCTTCACGAAATATCTGCCCCCACTGGTTACTTTACGTAAAAGGTCACCAAGGTCTCTCTCTCTCTCTGTGTGTGTGTGTGTGTGTGTGTGTGTGTGTGTGCACGTGCGTGATCAAAGGGTGTGTGTCAGCCTGACCTTCAGCCCAGGCACACTGCTCGGTGTATCTCAGCAGCCGTAATGCGTCTAAACATTAACCCTGCCCTGTGTGCGCGTGTGTGTGTGTGTGTGTGTGTGTGTGTGTGTGTGTGTCGGGGGCTGTCTTCCATTCGTTTGCCCCCATTACATAACGTTTATACATGCAGAGCTTTCACAGTGTTTCACGGTTTCTGCATTTATTCATGGCATGCTTTACTAATTATGATTTCATTTTTTTCTCATGAAATTCTCTTTTACTTGTGAAAATATTTTTTTAATATAATTTTGTAATTATATTTTTGTAATTTTATATAATTTTGTGAGAAACGTATGTTCTATAACGACCCACTGTGGGTCAGCCACACATGGCCAAACCGTGCTCTAAATATAGAAATGATCGCTATTATGATATGTTTGCATTATCTCCCCGTGTCCCCTATATGGCAGGGGTTCTCAACGACCCCCAGGGGGGGCGCCAAATCCTCAATTCCATTGTCACACAGTTGGCCACAGTCACAGTTCACTGAGGTCACACAGTTACCTGAGGTCACACAGTTGCCCACAGTCACAGTTCACACTGCAAGAAAGCACCTGTTGTTCTGGCACGAACCACTGCAGCCATGCAGAGTGCCCTGTGGCGCTGCTGCACGCTGGGGCCTGCCCGGCCAACATCGCACCTGCACCAGGGGGACCACCATCCCCCGTACCAGGGGGACCACCACCTGCACCAGGGGGACCACCATCCCCTGTCCCAGGGGGACCACCACCTGCACCAGGGGGACCACCATCCCCTGTACCAGGGGGACCACCACCACCTGCATCAGGGGGACCACTACCACCTGCATCAGGGGGACCACCACCTGCATCAGGGGACCACACACAGTCTGGAAGCCCAGAGCTACAAGGATGCCACCAGCACCACGGGGCGCCAACAGCTGCTCTGTGGACTCAGAATGACCGACACACTGGAGGCTTTGTTTACGGTGGAGAAAAGACTCTCTCTCTCTCTCTCTCTCTCTGGGTGTATTTTAACACTCCACATTTAACTGATTAAACTACTAGAGACAAAAAGGCTGAAAGAGTTTCTCTAAACTAAACAGCAAACTGCAGACTGTAGGCCACTGTAGTGAAAACCCTTTGCCAAGGCATCAGACGATCAGATGAAGAAGCACAGGCAGAGAGATGAACTGAAGTGTTGCGTTGACCATTTTATTCAATCAGAGACAAAAAAAACAGCAGAGCTTCCCCCGTGGCCATGCCGTGTGCCACGGGAGCAACACGGACAGACTCACCACCTCTCGATGGTCAGCCTGCTAAAGCCTTTTCTATTTCATTTACAACATGACATTATATCCAGTCTATACATCAAACAGTTGAGTTCTGGGAGGGGGTTGAAACTTTTACATACAAATGGCAGGTGGCCTCTCAGAAAGATCCAGAACGTCCCTTGAGATGCATAGAATGCTACATTCCTATCACACCTCACACTAAACCCAAGTGTTTAGGTTTTAAACAGTTTTAAACACATAATTTGTAACACTTTTTAAACGTGTCACAGTGTTTAGATTATAAACAGAAGAACATGTTTAATCGCCTGTAACACTTTTTAAACACATAAACGTGTTTAGTTTTTACAATCAAAGTCAGTCATATTATAGGTGTTTAGAATTTGAACACTAGGTGTTCTCGTGAGGTGTTTGAGTGAACTCGTGTTCTACTGTATTGTATGAATATTAATAAACACTTGGCATTTTATTATTAAACGCATGGTGTTTAGGTTTAAACGCGTCACATGTTCCAGGGATTTACAGCAGAGCTTCAAACAATGCCTATCCACAGGGTACTGATGGCTTTCATACCTGTAGTCACTGTCAGACAGACAGACTAGACGATTTACTTACTTAACCTAAATCAAATAAGCACGGTGACCACAATGTATATAGTTGAACATTTGAACATATAGCTTACGGTATATTATATGAATATCATGAGATTTGGATACCACTCTCTCTCTCTCTCTCTCTCTCTCTCTCTCTTAGGAGATAGAACAGTGGGTCACGCAGTAGAATTAATGCATGTGTGAACACTGGCACGTATACAGTGCTGTATGGCCTGCAGTGAGTCATAAAGCTGTGCGTGCGTGCGTGTGTGCGCATGTGTGTGTGTGTGTGTGTGTGTGTGTGTGTGTGTGTGTGTGTGTGTGTGTGTGTGTGTGCGTGCGCGCGTGTGAACCTAGTATTACATTAACTCTGAGGGTGTAAAAATGGACCAGGAGGGTTCATTTGGTTCCACACAGAGGATAAAAAGATAAACATAATAAAATATCACCTTCATTAAATTCCTCACTTCATAGTTCTGTGAATGTTTGTGACCTGTAATGACCTTTGGTGCAGGCTGGACCCCCCCCCCCCCCCCCCTTTACTGTACATAATCTTTCTTCTGATTGCTAACCGTTGCTATGATGTCATTAAATGTCATTAAATGTCATTAAATGTCATTAAATGTCATTGTATGTCATTAAATGTTCAGATGAATTGCAAATGGAGGAACCTAATGGAAACAAGCGTGTGTCCGCTCTTAGCAGATCAAGGGGACAAAATAAAATAAACACAACCTTTGATTGACCTCACCTGTGCTTAATCCACAAACTAAACGGATAATAATACAATGTTCAAATCAATCACACCGTTGTGTAGTCGCTACACAAACAGCCTGTTCTGTTCTGTAAAAAAGACCTAGATACTGGTCACACCTTACTGACCCTATGCAGAGAGAGAGAGAGAGAGAGAGAGAGAGAGATACTGGTCACACCTTACTGACCCTATGCAGAGAGAGAGAGAGAGAGAGAGAGAGATACTGGTCACACCTTACTGACCCTATGCAGAGAGAGAGAGAGAGAGAGAGAGAGAGAGATACTGGTCACACCTTACTGACCCTATGCAGAGAGAGAGAGAGAGAGAGAGAGAGATACTGGTCACACCTTACTGACCCTATGCAGAGAGAGAGAGAGAGAGAGAGAGAGAGAGATAGGGTGATAACAGGGCCCAGATGTATATTATTATATAGGGTCTCCAGTCAGTCCATATAATGTGTCACTTTAAGCTGACCTCTGACCTTCGAGGTCGGCGGCGTTCCTTATTGCGACACCACATGCATGGCGGGTTATAGTTCTCTCGTCCTGTGGCTTCATGGCTCTCTCTCTCTCTCTCTCTCTCTCTCTACATAAACCAACAGGGCTCAGCTGAGGTGAAGCCTGAACAACGTCCTCCGATAAGCCCCCTAATCTCACCTTGATGTTTCACGCCGCGGCACACACACACACCCCCCCCCCCCCCCTCCCTACCCCCCCACCCCTCCGAATCTTTTGAAGTCTTGTTTCGTGGCGAGGTCAGCGGGGAGAAAAAAAGGGAGAAAAAATAAAAAAGAGCTCATGCCAACAACGGAACGATAACGTTTGGGAAGGCGATGTGTCGACAGCGGCGGTGTGGTCGGTGGCGTGGACACGGGAATTTGATCTGGAGAATTGTGTGAAAAGACGGGATAATAACGCATTCTGACCTGAGATCAGATTCTATAAATGTCTTCTACATCCAGACAGTTTTCGGAAAAAGCTATGTTTCAATGTCAGTCGTTCTTCGATTTTTCAAAAATATCAGACCTACAAGCTCGTAGCGCGCCACTCGGTGGCGCGCTATGAGCTTGTAGATCTGATATTTTTCAATAGCTAAAGCATAACGTAATGCTAACACCGAAAAGGGGGTTCCCGTTCAGACTGGGATAATAGCACTGCTAATGTGTGACTCTGATGAATGCAAACGGCTTTGGAGCGACATGAATGGAAAAGGGCCTGTTGTTGTTGAGAGGTGTTCTGTCCCATTAACATCTGATTCTGGGTCTGTTGTTGAGAGGTGTTCTGTCCCATTAACATCTGATTCTGGGTCTGTTGTTGAGAGGTGTTCTGTCCCATTAACATCTGATCCTGGGTCTGTTGTTGAGAGGTGTTCTGTCCCATTACCATCTGATCCTGGGTCTGTTGTTGAGAGGTGTTCTGTCCCATTAACATCTGATCCTGGGCCTGTTGTTGAGAGGTGTTCTGTCCCATTAACATCTGATCCTGGGTCTGTTGTTGAGAGGTGTTCTGTCCCATTACCATCTGATCCTGGGTCTGTTGTTGAGAGGTGTTCTGTCCCATTAACATCTGATCCTGGGTCTGTTGTTGAGAGGTGTTCTGTCCCATTACCATCTGATCCTGGGTCTGTTGTTGAGAGGTGTTCTGTCCCATTAACATCTGATCCTGGGTCTGTTGTTGAGAGGTGTTCTGTCCCATTACCATCTGATTCTGGGTCAGTTAGTTGGTTCTCCAACCATTTCATGTCAAAGACCCCCGCCAAGAATTATGTTATACTGTTTGTGCCGTGGACCCCCCCCCCCCCCTCTCAAAATATTCTTGTTCTAGGGACCCCCAGAAGATTTGAGTTAAAAAGAAATCTCTCAAGAAATATATATATATTCAAAGATTTACAAAGAATTGCACAGTTTTTCAAAAACAGATTTACAAGCTTGTAAATTCTACTGTTTTTCAACAGCTAAAGTATAAAATGTTTAAAGTGGTTCAACGCTAAAGAAGTGACACAGATGCGTTCCAGGTCCTACTGGGTTATTGTGCGCTGTGTGTTTTCAGGCTGTTGGAATTCAGCAAATATATAATAATAATAATAATGTGACTGATTTGACTTTTCTTTTCTTATCTGATGCTGGGTTTCCTCTCGCCGTCGCGGTCCGCTTGATCAGGAGAGAAAAAGCTGATTACACGTATAGTTGGGCGGCCGACACGCACGCACGGGAAAGATAGCCGATCTGCACGCTGGCAACGAAGTACTGTGCTGTGCTGTGCTGTGCTGTACTGTACTGTACTGTACTGTACTGTACTGTACTGTACTGTACTGTACTGTACTGTACTGTACTGTACTGTACTGTACTGTACTGTACTGTACTGTACGGTGTGGTGGGAGTGCGACACTGGCGCTCAACCAAGCGTAGGTCAGGTGTAAAAAAGAAACGGCAGCTATGAAGCATGCTGTTCAACACCTTCCTATGGAAAATACCTGGAGCGGCAAAACCTCCCCATCCTCCAGCTCTGACTGCTGCAATCACACTGGCAAATCTTTGTCCTTTTCACCTCCCTGTCAAACAACACACACACACACACACACACACACACACACATGCGTAGGCATGGTCGCGAGCGCACGCACACTTGCATGCTCTCACTCACACACACACACACACACACACACACACACACACACACACACACACACACACACACACACACACACACACACACACACACACACACACACACACACACACACACACACACACAGTTATATGTTTCACAGAAATATAACTTCCCGCAAATGGTCCAACTTCTGAAACCAATAGAGTTTCCTATACATTCACATAATTATGTTCAATAATTTAACTTTTGAACATAATTATGTTCAATAATTTAACTTTTTCCAACAAAAGTTGGAAGTGTGTACCGTCACACCTGTATATATTACTGTATATGTACCATCTCACCTGTATACTACTGTATATTAACTGTATATGCTGCTAGACTTTTTTTTATTATATATTTTTCACCCCTGTGTCAATCATCTAATGTGATCCTGGGCTCTACACACCCTCCACCAACCTAGTCCCCATATATGGGGGACAAGGGGAGACCAACCTAGTCCCCATATATGGGGGACAAGGGGAGAGCAACCTAGTCCCCATATATGGGGGACAAGGGGAGACCAACCTAGTCCCCATATATGGGGGACAAGGGGAGACCAACCTAGTCCCCATATATGGGGGACAAGGGGAGACCAACCTAGTCCCCATATATGGGGGACAAGGGGAGACCAGCCTAGTCCCCATATATGGGGGGACAAGGGGAGAGCAACAGACTTGAACTCATGCTTCCTTCATGCCTGAGTGTCCAAGTTGCTCCTTTACACCTGACAGGGGGGAGTTTCCCTGGTTGGACGTCGCAGCGCGTGGAAGGAACACGTTATTCCAACCAGT
>NC_137880.1:39506220-39523720 GCF_963924005.1 Protomyctophum bolini | reverse complement strand
GGTGGTGAGGTGAGGTGACCACCGCTCCGGTGGTGAGGTGACCACCGCTCCGGTGGTGAGGTGACCACCGCTCCGGTGGTGAGGTGAGGTGACCACCGCTCCGGTGGTGAGGTGACCACCGCTCCGGTGGGTGGTGAGGTGACCACCGCTCCGGTGGTGAGGTGACCACCGCTCCGGTGGTGAGGTGACCACCGCTCCGGTGGTGAGGTGACCACCGCTCCGGTGGTGAGGTGAGGTGACCACCGCTCCGGTGGTGAGGTGACCACCGCTCCGGTGGGTGGTGAGGTGACCACCGCTCCGGTGGTGAGGTGACCACCGCTCCGGTGGTGAGGTGACCACCGCTCCGGTGGTGAGGTGACCACCGCTCCGGTGGGTGGTGAGGTGACCACCGCTCCGGTGGTGAGGTGACCACCGCTCCGGTGGTGAGGTGACCACCGCTCCGGTGGTGAGGTGACCTAAGGCCTCACTTATACTCCATCATCACAGATCTCAAGTTAATCCGTAAAACTTCACATCAGTCTTCATTTCTGTCTTCCATGAAAGACAAAACTCGCACAGGGGGCGGGGCTAAGGGGACGAGGCACGCGGTAAACGGCAACACCATATTTACAGTGTGTGAGTGAGAGAGAGAGAGAGAGAGAGATAGATAAAGAGAGCGAGAGAGAGAGATAAAGACAGCGAGAGAGAGAGTAATGTTTACATTTCTGAGGCGTCTGCAGTGAAGACCCTGGCGCTCTTATTTATATAAGGTTCACGCACGCACGCACGCACGCACGCACGCAACAAAGAGAGCTGAGAACCGTCCCTAGTCGACACCATCTCTGACTGTACGCTGAATGTACATCTGGTACATTTATGTTGCTCACACTGGAAGGAAATTAACTGCTTTTTGTGAAGATATGTGAACCACATATTCCTGTGGTTCAGGAATATGTGGTATTATACAGTATATGTATATGGTTAAGACTCACCCGTGGCTCCCAACATGCGTTGCTGATGGTTAAAACTAACTTGTGGCTCCCCTGATGCGTTGCTGATGGTTAAAACTAACTTGTGGCTCCCCTGATGCGTTGCTGATGGTTAAAACTAACTTGTGTGGAAACTCTAACTGATCCCGGGATCTCTCTAGTGGCCATGTTGTGCTCCTCACTGCCAAATGGTAATTCCATACGCTCTAGCAATCCAGTAATAAATAGCTCTCTCAGAATATGGCGCCAATTCAGAAAACACTTTGATTTTAATAATACGTGTGGCCATATGCCCGTGACCAACAATCATCTTTTTCCTCCCTCGCGAGAGGACTCAGCTTTTAAAACATGGCACGTCAATGGCTTGATTTTCTTTAGCGACTTATTCATAGATGGCACATTTGCATCCTTTAAAAACCTCCAAGATGACCATGAGCTACCAAATTCTCACTTCTTCAGATACCTCCAAGTTCGAAGTTTTGCTAAGGAACACTTTCCATTTCCAGCTATGCCAGATAAGAGTATAGTAGACACCATACTAGACTGGGACCCATACACCAAAGGTAGCATATCTAATATATATAAGGCTTTACAGGAGATTGGCCCTCCTCTCTTGGATAAAACAAAATCAGCCTGGGAACAGGACCTGAATTTAGAGCTGGAGGAAGAGTTGTGGGAACTCTCTTTGAGGCGTATTCATACAACCTCTTTATGTCTTAGACATTGCCTAATTCAATTCAAAATAGTACATCGTTTGCATTTCTCGAGAGAAAAACTATCTAAAATTTATCCTGACATTGACTCTACTTGTATAAGATGTCATCTGGAGCCAGCCTCTGTTGGACATATGTTCTGGGGATGCACTTCCTTGAACCCATTTTGGAATAGTATTTTTGATGCTTTCTCAACCATCTGTCATATGCCAATTGCGCCCAACCCGATAACTGCTATATTTGGAGTTCCCAACGACGATGCACCAATTACTTCTTCCCAAGCCAATTTCATAGCTTTTGCTTCACTCATAGCGAGGAGACTTATTCTCCGCAATTGGAAATCTGATAAACCTCCAACATTTACAAGTTGGGTCAAGGATGTTCTATCCTTTATACCATTGGAGAAGCTCAGATACAACAGGTTCAAATCTCGCCAGAAATTTGTAAAGGCTTGGTCCCCTTTCCTTGAATTCACCCTTTCATTGTCCTCCGACTCACTGTCCTTTGATGATGTGTCCTAAGTGTTTTTCCTACATGTAATTTGGCTCACTGTGTAGCCCCTTAAGCTAGTAAAAGGCAAAATTTTATTTTATTGTATTTACTTCATTTATTATTTATATCCTTTAATACCTGTTTATTTTATTATGTTGTTGTTTTTTTTTTTTTTGTGTGTTGTTGTCTTGCTTTGTGATGGAACCGGGGAGGGTGGGGTATATGTGGGGTTGTTTGTCTACAAAAATTGAAAATCTTATAAATAAAGTTATAAAAAAAAAAAAAAAATGTATTAGATTTAAGATTGGTAATACAGTATGTACAATAATATTAAATGGTGCTTCAATAAAAAAAAAAAAAAAAAAAAAAAAAAACTAACTTGTGGCTCCCCTGATGTGTTGCTGATGGTTAAAACTAACTTGTGGCTCCCCTGATGCGTTGCTGATGGTTAAAACTAACTTGTGGCTCCCCTGATGCGTTGCTGATGGTTAAAACTAACTTGTGGCTCCCCTGATGTGTGGCTGGTTAAAACTAACTTGTGGCTCCCCTGATGCGTTGCTGGTTAAAACTAACTTGTGGCTCCCCTGATGCGTTGCTGGTTAAAACTAACTCGTGTCTCCCCTGATGTGTTGCTGATGGTTAAAACTAACTTGTGGCTCCCCTGATGCGTTGCTGATGGTTAAAACTAACTTGTGGCTCCCCTGATGCGTTGCTGATGGTTAAAACTAACTTGTGGCTCCCCTGATGCGTTGCCGGTTAAAACTCCCCCATGCCTTGGCCCGTCGGACTCTTAGTATGTCTGAAACTAACACATAAATATCCACCTGTCCTTTGGTTTACAACTGCAACTTACTTATTTCAGACGTTTCAACGGCCATTTTACTATGTTCGCCCTGACTGTCTAAAAGTTGCGCTATACTGGCGGTAAGTTGCTAGTAAATGAATACGTGTACATTTTAGAGCAGGTTCAAGACGTTCTCCTCTCCCAGGTTGAAACAAAGGACGTTATGACGGGGGCAGGGAGGTCACCTCACCACCCCCATGACCCTGCAGGTTTGTTCTTATCATCTAGTAAAGTGAAACCATCAGCCCGCTTTCTGTTGAATGCTTTCTGTAGCCTGATAATAATATATATATAACTAAAGCTAAGAGAGATCACTAGGTGCACAATAGGTTGCACACACACACGCACGTATGCACGCACGTATAGTGCATAATGCACTGATACAATTCTCTTATGGACTTCTGGATTATGAGAGTCAGATTTCGGTCATGAAAGCGTTCTTTTATCCGGCATCGCGGCACACTCAACGTGTGCCAACGTTGACTGAAAGTGACCCCACGGTGCAGGCAGTCAGTTAGAACCTTTATTCAATGAATGAAAGAGTACAGACTACTATGCTGTAAATCAACACTGGCTTGCGCTCTAATCTCCTACATCTCGGCCCCGCTATTTCATGCATTTCAAGTACTTACTTACTTCCTCCTGGCAACATGTTTGCGGAGCGATTTGCGGCGGTTTTGAAGTCGGACGTATTTTTGTGCCAAGTGGAGGAGTTATGACACCGAAGCCGTGAAAGCTCTCCCTGAGCGCCCAAATTCACGCTTGGCTGAACGGCGGTGTCACGCAGATCGGACAGATTACGGTCAGAGTTGTTCCAACGCTGATGCTATAGCTAGCATGATGCTAGCTAGTATGGGAAACGCTGCCGATACCGCCTTGACAGATTTGTTGAAGTAATTTGATGGTTGAATATACACCCTTACACCCAGGCCCGGCCCGGCACGACCGGACCTCTCCAGTACCTCCACAATGTCTGCCCAGTGTCCCCACAGTGTCCTCCCCAGTGCCTCCACAGTGCCTCCCCAGTGTCCCCCCAATGTCCCCACAGTGCCCAGTGTCCCCCCAGTGCCTCCCCAGTGTTCACCCAGTGTCCCCCCCAGTGCCCCCCCCAGTGCCTCCCCAGTGCCTCCCCAGTGCCTCCCCAGTGTCCCCCCAGTGTCCCTCCCAGTGCCTCCCCAGTGTCCCCCCAGTGCCTCCCCAGTGTCCCAGTGCCTCCACAGTATCTCCCCAGTGCCTCCCCAGTGTCCCCCAGTGCCCAGTGTCCCCCCAGTGCCTCCACAGTGCCTCCCCAGTGTCCCCCCCAGTGCCTCCCCAGTGTCCCCCCCAGTGCCTCCACAGTGCCTCCCCAGTGTCCCCCCAGTGCCTCCACAGTGTCCCCCCCAGTGCCTCCCCAGTGTCTCTATTGAGGATGAATGAATGATGGACATGCATGGAAGTGATGATTTTAACTGCACAAGAAGTACAAACTTGGGGTACTCAAAAAGGACAACAAATACTCATACTTCTATGAGTATGGCCTATACTCATAGAACATTTCATGGTAGAGGTTCAATGCCTTGTCCAATTAAGGGCACTTCAGCGGTGGTAATTTTAACGTGCCGGTCCGGGGATACGAACTATAGCGACCTTCCGATATCAAGACCGCTCCGCAAACCGTTCGGCCACCGCTGCCCCAAATCAGTCAGATGAAAAACTGAAGAAAAAAAAAGTATAAATAATGATGGTGGCCTTCCACGCTCTATACCTCATGGATATAAAATATATATATATTTACCTGATCTGTTACAGATTGAAATTGTAAAATGTTAAATATGAAAAAAATAAAATAAAGCTTGAAAGATTTAGAAACATGTCACTTCATAACGACATGTCCATAAATAGAGACGCCTGCCTTAATGTGGTTACCGCATTACTGAGTAATTGGCAACTGAGCGAGCGAGCGCACACACGCAAGCACGCACGCACGCAGGCACACACACACACACACACACACACACGCACACACACACACACACACACACACACACACACACACACACACACACACACACACACACACACACACACACACACACACACACACACACACACACACACACACACACACACACACACACACACACACACACACACACACACACACACACACACACACACACACACACACACACACACACTGGTACCGTACGCCTGGAGAACAGTAATGCTGTGGTAATGAGTGTAAGCTGGTCTAACTCGCCCCATGTGAGGAGGTGAACGAGGGCAGACAGGTTTACAGAACTCCCACCACCACCAAACCTCCTCCTGCTCCGTCTGGGTTATGAAAAAAACATTTCTGAACATTTGACGTTTCCGCCCGACAGACGACACAGAGAGCGTCGCAGTCCCACCCCCGACTAGCGGCCCGGAAGAGAATTCCTCTATCCCTATACAGATGTTCCACTTGTACACTCTCAGAGTTAAATTAACATTGATTTTACATTATGATTTGAGGGCCCAGATATATAAATGCCATTAAATGGGAGGTCCGTATAGACTAGTAAGTAGCCTTGCCGAGGCCCATAGGGCCTGTTTCTGTAGAGGCCCATAGGGGCAGGAGCCTATCTCCTGTTTCTGTAGCCATGAGGCCCATAGGGGCAGGAGCCTATCTCCTGTTTCTGTAGAGGCCCATAGGGGCAGGAGCCTATCTCCTGTTTCTGTAGCCATGAGGCCCATAGGGGCAGGAGCCTATCTCCTGTTTCTGTAGCCATGAGGCCCATAGGGGCAGGAGCCTATCTCCTGTTTCTGTAGAGGCCCATAGGGGCAGGAGCCTATCTCCTGTTTCTGTAGCCATGAGGCCCATAGGGGCAGGAGCCTATCTCCTGTTTCTGTAGCCATGAGGGGGGCAGGAGCCTATCTCCTGTTTCTGTAGCCATGAGGCCCATAGGGGCAGGAGCCTATCTCCTGTTTCTGTAGCCATGAGGCCCATAGGGGGCAGGAGCCTATCTCCTGTTTCTGTAGCCATGAGGCCCATAGGGGCAGGAGCCTATCTCCTGTTTCTGTAGCCATGAGGCCCATAGGGGCAGGAGCCTATCTCCTGTTTCTGTAGCCATGAGGCCCATAGGGGCAGGAGCCTATCTCCTGTTTCTGTAGCCATGAGGCCCATAGGGGCAGGAGCCTATCTCCTGTTTATGTAGCGTGAGGCAGCTTGAGGTACAAGTACACCCCCTGGACATGACGCTAGTATGTCGCAGGGACTGACCCCCCCAATCCAACCCTTGATGTCAAGACACTTGATGTCTCCACTGAAACCAAACGAGACACTTGATGTCTCCACGGGACCTTTAAACTACAGAGAGAACAGCCGAACTACAAGGTCACAACGACTCCTCGCATTGTGAGGAGTCAGAGGGATGGTTGTGAGAACAGAGGGACTGAACCCTCTGACCTGGTGGTCTAAACACCTGGTCTAAAGGTGAGTCTCTACTCACTGAGCTACAGACCTACACTATGACACCTCCACAAGAACGCTCATAGACTGTCACGGTTCGCAGTGAAGGACTGAACCCAAGCAGTGCAGAGCCCAACGCAGAATAGTCTTAAATTAAAAATGCAAAAAATGCAAAACATTCAAAGCATAACTGCATATAAGCCAAGTAAGTCCAAAAGTTACACAAAGCTCATGAAATCCAAAATACCTTCTCTAAGAAACCAAGATAGCAAACCAGGAGTCCAAGGAGTCTCTCTCTCCCTCCCCCCCCCCCCCCCCTCTCTCTCTCTCTCTCTCTCTCTCTCTGTACCTTATTTATGACTCATGGTGGATCTGGCAGTTTCTCAGGGCTACGTGTAGATATGTGTGTCAGTGTGTGTGACATCACTGACGTGTGTGTGTGTGTGTGTGTGTGTGTGTGTGTGTGTGTGCTGTGTGTGTGCAGTGTGTGTGTGTGTGTGCGCACAGTGAGTGTCAGAGAGTAAATATAGACCAGAGGTTCTTAAAGACGTATACACGCGTCAGCGTGACTCTTTCACTTTCCAGTTGCATCAGCGACAACGAGAGAGGGATTACCTGTCTGTCAGCACGTCCTGTTACCTGTCTGTCAGCACGTCCCGCTACGCCAATGATTACCTGTCTGTCAGCACGTCCTGTTACCTGTCTGTCAGCACGTCCCACTACGCCAGTGTCCACGTGGCTTGTGTGTCTGTGTGTGTGTGTGCGTGTCTGTGCGTGCGTGTTACTGTAGAGCGTGAGTCACAGACATGCAGCAACCGTCCAACTCTGTTCCAATTCCTTATCGCGTAATGATGTCGTTTTATACTGACCTCTGACCTCATGTCATTTTACTGACTGACTGAAGTAAGTAAGGGGTGGATCAGCGGTAGAGTGGCCGGTAGAACACAGCCGGATGGGGAAAAAAAACGTGACTTCGCCAGTTCGATCCCTGTGGACTCCCCCTCAGAGTTAGTGTCAAAGTGTCCTTGAGCAAGACTCTGAACCCCTGATTGCTCCTGATGTGCTGGTTGGTGCCTTGCATGGTTCCCCTTCGCTCATAGAACATTTCATGGTAGAGGTTCAATGCCTTGCTCAAAGGGCACTTCAGCGGTGGTCATTTTAACGTGCCGGTCCGGTGGATACGAACTATAGCGACCTTCCGATATCAAGACCGCTCCGCAAACCGTTCGGCCACCGCTGCCTGCACGGTGTTGATGAGTTAAACCTACTGGTGTTATTATGGGTTGATATAGCTTTTTAAAACGCGTGGCTAAGACTGTATCACTGCGTGGCAAAACATCGGCAGATTCCTGTCTGGTCCCGAGGGCCCGTCTTGGGGCCTGTTCTCTTCCCCTATGCAGGAATGCACTCATGAGTCTGAGTCATTCACCTGGCGGGCGAAAAAGGCCCAGCTCCATGTTCATTATGACAGCTATAAATATACAGAAACACAAGAAGGTCGTTCTTCTCTGCCAGAACATTTGCCAAAAAGGGGAGAAAAAGAAAAGACCAAAAAGGCACATGGCCTGTTTTTGACTGTCAACAGCCCTATAACAGAACATCCAGTCTCAACAGCCCTATAACAGAACATCCAGTCTCAACAGACTATAACAGAACATCCAGTCTCAACAGCCCTATAACAGAACATCCAGTCTCAACAGCCCTATAACAGAACATCCAGTCTCAACAGCCTATAACAGAACATCCAGTCTCAACAGCCTATAACAGAACATCCAGTCTCAACAGCCCTATAACAGAACATCCAGTCTCAACAGTCTATAACAGAACATCCAGTCTCAACAGACTATAACAGAACATCCAGTCTCAACAGACTATAACAGAACATCCAGTCTCAACAGCCTATAACAGAACATCCAGTCTCAACAGACCATAACAGAACATCCAGTCTCAACAGCCTATAACAGAACATCCAGTCTCAACAGCCCTATAACAGAACATCCAGTCTCAACAGACTATAACAGAACATCCAGTCTCAACAGCCTATAACAGAACATCCAGTCTCAACAGCCTATAACAGAACATCCAGTCTCAACAGACTATAACAGAACATCCAGTCTCAACAGACTATAACAGAACATCCAGTCTCAACAGTCTATAACAGAACATCCAGTCTCAACAGCCCTATAACAGAACATCCAGTCTCAACAGCCTATAACAGAACATCCAGTCTCAACAGCCCTATAACAGAACATCCAGTCTCAACAGTCTATAACAGAACATCCAGTCTCAACAGACTATAACAGAACATCCAGTCTCAACAGCCTATAACAGAACATCCAGTCTCAACAGCCCTATAACAGAACATCCAGTCTCAACAGACTATAACAGAACATCCAGTCTCAACAGCCTATAACAGAACATCCAGTCTCAACAGACTATAACAGAACATCCAGTCTCAACAGCCTATAACAGAACATCCAGTCTCAACAGACTATAACAGAACATCCAGTCTCAACAGCCCTATAACAGAACATCCAGTCTCAACAGCCTATAACAGAACATCCAGTCTCAACAGCCTATAACAGAACATCCAGTCTCAACAGCCCTATAACAGAACATCCAGTCTCATCCGCCTTGGAACTGCTATCAACTCTGAAATAAATGTGTCAGCCACTTAGACGAAAAATCATATTGCAGGATTATGTGTGTCCACTTAAGATCATTTAGTCGATTCCAAAAAAGAAAAGAAAAATGTCTTCCCAAATCATAAAAGTTTTCTGAAAAAACCTCATGTTTCTGTTAGTGGTGCTCAACCTTTTTCATGGCAAGGACCATAAAGGCTCATACATAGTCTGGATTTTCGGTGGTTAGGTGACCACCGAACTACAACATGACGTCACTGAGGTGACCACCGAACTACAACATGACGTCACGAGCCGCGGTGAAGAGCAAACCACCGCCACCGCTCCAGCCCTTCTCTCTGTTTTTACTCACCACCGCTCAACGTTATTTCAGCTCCGGTGGTCAGCTCACCACCGGAGCGGTGGTCACCTCACCACCGAAAATCCAGACTATGAATAGGCCTTAAGTTGTCCCAGGGATGATTTTAACAAATACTGTACACTTTTTGGAAAAAGTTCTTCCCCCTTATATTGTAATAATACCTGATGATCATGTTTTAGATTGGGGAAAAAATGGTGGCACTCCATCTTTAATGTTTTTTTTTCTGTGGCTTTCGCCTTTATTTTATATTTATTATGGAGGGACAGACAGTACAGTACAGTACTGGTCGTGTTGTATAGCAGCCTCAGAGGGAAGAGGACCGTAGTACCCGTTTTCGACTGACCAGACCGCAGTGATCACTTAGGGATCAGTACGGTGGTCTGAGTATGGACGTCTGCTCTGCCGACTGATCAAACGAAAACCCGGAAAACTACCGGATTAAGGCGAACGAACATGCGTTAATGTTGGGGCCGCGCTGCGACATGCAGGCGGTTGTTTAGGTGGGGGTATGAGGAGGCTGGTGGTCCTCAGGAGGCTCCCAGCACACGTCCAGCAGACCCGTGAGGTGGTGAGGGTATGAGGAGGCTTGTGGTCCTCAGGAGGCTCCCAGCACACGTCCAGCAGACCCGTGAGGTGGTGAGGGTATGAGGGGGCTGGTGGTCCTCAGGAGGCTCCCAGCACACGTCCAGCAGACCCGTGAGGTGGTGAGGGTATGAGGGGGCTTGTGGTCCTCAGGAGGCTCCCAGCACACGTCCAGCAGACCCGTGAGGTGGTGAGGGTATGAGGAGGCTTGTGGTCCTCAGGAGGCTCCCAGCACACGTCCAGCAGACCCGTGAGGTGGTGAGGGTATGAGGGGGCTGGTGGTCCTCAGGAGGCTCCCAGCACACGTCCAGCAGACCCGTGAGGTGGTGAGGGTATGAGGGGGCTTGTGGTCCTCAGGAGGCTCCCAGCACACGTCCAGCAGACCCGTGAGGTGGTGAGGGTATGAGGAGGCTGGTGGTCCTCAGGAGGCTCCCAGCACACGTCCAGCAGACCCGTGAGGTGGTGAGGGTATGAGGGGGCTTGTGGTCCTCAGGAGGCTCCCAGCACACGTCCAGCAGACCCGTGAGGTGGTGAGGGTATGAGGGGGCTTGTGGTCCTCAGGAGGCTCCCAGCACACGTCCAGCAGACCCGTGAGGTGGTGAGGGTATGAGGGGGCTTGTGGTCCTCAGGAGGCTCCCAGCACACGTCCAGCAGACCCGTGAGGTGGTGAGGGTATGAGGGGGCTTGTGGTCCTCAGGAGGCTCCCAGCACACGTCCAGCAGACCCGTGAGGTGGTGAGGGTATGAGGGGGCTTGTGGTCCTCAGGAGGCTCCCAGCACACGTCCAGCAGACCCGTGAGGTGGTGAGGGTATGAGGGGGCTTGTGGTCCTCAGGAGGCTCCCAGCACACGTCCAGCAGACCCGTGAGGTGGTGAGGGTATGAGGGGGCTTGTGGTCCTCAGGAGGCTCCCAGCACACGTCCAGCAGACCCGTGAGGTCGGTTAACGTGTCATCAACGCCCATCGCAGCCAGTAGGCTCCAGACTACATGCAGTAGGTCCGATCGGCTAGATAAGATTGGTGTAATAAGTGACGGTGGTTTGGTACGGCCTCTCTCCACCAGCGGCCAGCGTGGTTTGGTACGGCGTCTCTCCACCGGTGGTTTGGTACGGCCTCTCTGCACCGGTGGTTTGGTACGGCCTCTCTGCAACCGTGGTTTGGTACGGTTTGGTGGTTTGGTACGGCCTCTCTGCACCCGTGGTTTGGTACGGTTTGGTGGTTTGGTACGGCCTCTCTGCACCGGTGGTTTGGTACGGTTTGGTGGTTTGGTACGGCCAACTTTAAGGTGCTCCTCTTTGTGTGTCAGGTTATTTTTACAGGTTATTTTTTACATTATATTATATTTATATTATATATTTGCTTTGATTGGATTGAAGTACATTTATTTTGAAACAGAGCTTTGTGTAGCTCAGTTAATGTTATGTTTTATGAAGAGTGAAGGCTAACTAGCCTTTTTGAGCTACAGTGCGTAATTACCTGGGATCCCCCAGGGGGCGCTATACCAGCTCCACTAGTCTATCCCTCTACAGGCCCACAGCTTGTAGGCCTGGTATATTTTGACTAAAGTTCCTCAGAGGTCGTCATAGGGTCAAGCGGTAGCCTATTGAAAAGCAGCTTTGAGTCGACCAATGGGGCAGCAGTGGCTCGCAAGGGGTAGAGTGGCCGCTTGGGACATATCCACGGTTCGATCCCTGTGGGGCTCCCCCAGAGTTAGTGTCAAAGTGTCCTTGAGCAAGACGCTGAACCCCTGATTGCTCCCGATGTGCAGGGCAGGTTGGTTCCTTGCGCATGGTTTCCTCCGCCATCGGTGTGTGAGAACGTTAATGCAGTCATTGTAATGCGTCGTGGATGAAGGCGCATTACCAGACAGTGGCCTCGTGGTTAGAGTGTCCGCCCTGAAACTGGGAGGTCGGGGTTCGATCCCCGGCCGGGTCATACCAAAGACTTTGACTTTATATAAATGCACCATTTACCAACAGTGTCAATGTCCAGAGTGGCAAACCTCCTGGGGTCCTTCAGGCATCAGCGAGGTCACCTCCACATGACGGGGTCCTTCAGGCATCAGAGCGGTCACCTCCACATGACGGGGTCCTTCAGGCATCAGCGAGGTCACCTCCACATGACGGGGTCCTTCAGGCATCAGCGAGGTCACCTCCACATGACGGGGGGGTCCTTGTCACGGGGGGGGGTGGTGGCGGGGGCGGGGGCCCCGCGCCACAGAAAGGAGGCGCCGGGCGTCGCCATCATCTTGGTGATCTCACAGACGCGGCGCTGGTGGCTGAGGCGCCAGTCGCAGCGCTCCACGTTGAAGCAGTCCATCAGCGAGCGGCCCGACGTGCGTCCGATCTCCTGGCTGGACAGCTCCGTCAGGAGGAACCGCGTCCGCGAGCACGCCGGCTTCATGTGGGCCTCGGGGTCAGGCTCCGCCTCCGAGGAGGAGGAGTCATCCTTCGCGGCGTCCTTCTTCTTCTTCCTCTGGGAGGCGTCTGCGTCGCGGTCGAAGCGGTGCAGCTGGTTGTTGTAGAGCCGGTGGGCGAGCTGCCAGCGCCGCTCCCTCTCCAGGTTGGCGGCGTAGACCTCCTGGCTCTTGGAGGTGACCGGGGGGCGGGCCGGCGAACGCTCCACGACATCCTGGTTGTCGCTCGTTTTTTATCGCTCGGAGCGTTTTTATTTATCTGTGGCGAGCAGGATGATGGTGATGGCGATGGCGTTGGCGTTGCTTCTTCCTCGGTGGTTTGTGTATAAAGATCCTCCACTCGTCTGCAGACCCTCCTCCATGGTGGGGGGAGGAGGGGGGCCGCGTCAGCCCTTATAAAGGACCCCGGGTGACATCATCACGTCACCGTGACAACCATAGATTATGTATTATAAATAATAAAGGCTGGATGGCTCAGCCAGCGTGCACCCGCGCTGCTGGCCAATGAGAGGTCTCACCCGCGCTGCTGGCCAATGAGAGGTCTCACCCGCGCTGCTGGCCAATGGAGAGCGACGTACTGTACTGTAATGTACTGTACTGTACACCAGACCAGTGGAACCTGCCCATGCAGTCTGTCTGGTTGGTTCTCACAATGAAACTATCATTTTTATGCCAAGTGCCAACAGAGAGTAAACAGTACGAGTAAAGTCCAGCGTTACTGCTGTGCTTACGAAGAATAGGTAACGTTGACACACACACACACACACACACACACCACACACACACAATACATACAGGGGAAGCGGGCGGTTAGCTATCTCACCTCAAGCGAGCCATGGTTCCTCGTAAATCACAGATTAGACGGTTTAGGACATTCTTTGAGGTGTTTGGCGGTGAAAGGAGGGGCCACGGGGGGACCTACGGTGGGGGCGGCTGTATATCCATGTTTACACGCAGAGCCTGATTTAAGACCCTATAGTCTCCCCGGAAGTGGCCGATCTACAAGCTCACGAGGTGTTGCGTCGCGCCGCGCCGTGAGCCTGTGCGCCCGGGCTATGTCCGCGTGTGAGACTGGCGTGCAACTCGGGGATTAATTATGTCGAAGGGCAACTGAACCTGGAGCTTTGGCGAGGCTGCATTAGCTCCGGCTCGGGGCAGCTAATCCGACGGGATTAGCTGCTAACAGCTAACAATAATGGGGCTAAAGAGGGACGTGATTTCAAAACAAACAAGACCCAACAACCCTCCGTTAAGCGCCTCTCATGAGGCTTAGATTTGCTACTCAGCGATAAATCGTCTCCTTGCCTTATTATGGTTGTCACGGCTTTGGTTGAAGTGACGTAATGGAAGAGCTTTGTGTAGCGTACAAGTGTAGCCTGGCAGGGGCGCGTTGGTTGGTCCGACGTACAGAACTAACAGTCCGACACATGCGTGGTTGGTTAAGACACATGCGTGGCCGGTTAAGACACATGCGTGGCCGGTTAAGACACATGCGTGGTCGGTTAAGACACATGCGTGGCCGGTTGAGACACATGCGTGGCCGGTTAAGACACATGCGTGGCCGGTTAAGACACATGCGTGGTTGGTTAAGACACATGCGTGGCCGGTTAAGACACATGCGTGGCCTAAAACCAGCGCACACATACATACAGTTCAGTCAAACAACTCACGAATAGATTCAACCAATACTTGGTTGGACTTGGCGTTCGTCTCCTTTGCGTTTTCTCACTGCTCTGCGCGATTAAACACCATCTTAAAACATTAAGAGCAGGGAGATACAGTAGATATACAATAAAAACCCTCATAAATAGCAGAGCCCTACCGGTGGTGCTGGGGTGGTGGTGGGAGCAAACAGAACTAATAACAGCCAGGAACCATAACAGGAAGGCAGGTATACAGAGCATGCAGACTGGAGAGCTTAAGTAGCCCGGCCCAATTGGTCAGCTGACTGTCACATCAGCGAATGACGTGTGGGTCTCTTACACACACTGAATACACCCACATAGTAATGCAGCATGTTAACCCCTTGAGTATATGTATGCGCATTTGAGCACGGCATGAAACCCGTCGAGTATATGGCCGCCTGAACTATAACTCCGCAGGCCACGCATCATTCATTATAGCAGATCTACAAGCTCAGATATCTGAGTACGTCTGCAAACAAACAGCCGGACACATTTCGCAAACCCTTCCTCAGGCCAGGTCATGTTTATACAAGCAGAGAGAGAGAGAGAGAGAGAGAGAGAGAGAGAGAGAGAGAGAGAGAGAGAGAGAGAGAGAGAGAGAGAGAGACAGAGACAGAGACAGAGACAGAGAGAGAGAGACAGAGAGAGAGAGAGAGAGAGAGACAGAGAGACAGAGAGACAGAGAGAGAGAGAGAGAGAAGGGAAAAGGACACGATTAAACAAAAACATATTGATTGACGTTTTCCCCACGTCATTGGAACTCTGAAAAAAAGCAAAGGTTGAAGCCAGCAGACTTTGTGTCTGTAGCTTTGATCACACAGACAGACAGACAGGGACGGGACAGGGTTTAATACTTATTACTTACATTTCTATTTAAATGTCATATTTGACCATATACTGTAGGCCTAATATTGCCCATAATTTTGTTATTCAACCCCTTCTGGCGTCTCTCTGGTTATAAAATGCTAATTTGAACACTGATGTCTTTATGTCACAATGTGGGACAGACAGGGTCTCAATGTGAACACTGACGCCTGTCAGTCACAATGTGGGACAGACAGGGTCTCAATGTGAACACTGACGCCTGTCAGTCACAATGTGGGACAGACAGGGTCTCAATGTGAACACTGACGCCTGTCAGTCACAATGTGGGACAGACAGGGTCTCAATGTGAACACTGACGCCTGTCAGTCACAATGTGGGACAGACAGGGTCTCAATGTGAACACTGACGCCTGTCAGTCACAATGTGGGACAGACAGGGTCTCAATGTGAACACTGACGCCTGTCAGTCACAATGTGGGACAGACAGGGTCTCAATGTGAACACTGATGCCTGTCAGTCACAATGTGGGACAGACAGGGTCTCAATTTGAACACTGATGCCTGTCAGTCACAGTGTGGGACAGACAGGGTCTCAATGTGAACCCTGATGCCTGTCAGTCACAATGTGGGACAGACAGGGTCTCAATGTGAACACTGACGCCTGTCAGTCACAATGTAAACACTGATGCTCAGGTTTTGGGACGCCTGGAAAGTCTTGTCTGGCCTGCAAAGGACTGTCCCACGCAAGTTTATACCCTCATTATAACAACCTCTGGGAACACCTGGGAACACACACAGAGAACCTCTGGGAACACACAGAGAACCTCTGGGAACACACACAGAGAACCTCTGGGAACACACACAGCATTCACGACACAGCGCACCCTTTTTCATTATTTTATATAAAAAACAATATCATTTGAAAATAAATATGCTTTTTCACTACTTTACATACATGGTACACAGGAAGAAACATGTTAATATCCAAGTTATCCAACAGTTATGGTGGATTCAAAAGGCTGATGATGATGATGATAATGTTGATGATGATGGCGGCAGAAAGTTCGCAAGTTTGCTCGTTTTATCCCGACTTCAACGTGGTGTCGATCTCGGTGCTTCTATGCATAGCAGTGCTTTATTCGTAAAAATGGAGTGCCGTGTTTTTATTTTTAATTTGTTCTGTTTTGTATGTGTCTATGGAGAGATAACATTACTCTAATAGACCCCCAGGTGTTCTGTATGTGTCTATGGAGAGATAACATTACTCTAATAGACCCCCAGGTGTTGTGTATGTGTCTATGGAGTTAACATTACTCTAATAGACCCCCAGGTGTTCTGTATGTGTCTATGGAGAGTTAACATTACTCTAATAGACCCCCAGGTGTTCTGTATGTGTCTATGGAGTTAACATTACTCTAATAGACCCCCAGGTGTTGTGTATGTGTCTATGGAGTTAACATTACTCTAATAGACCCCCAGGTGTTGTGTATGTGTCTATGGAGTTAACATTACTCTAATAGACCCCCAGGTGTTCTGTATGTGTCTATGGAGAGTTAACATTACTCTAATAGACCCCCAGGTGTTGTGTATGTGTCTATGGAGTTAACATTACTCTAATAGACCCCCAGGTGTTCTGTATGTGTCTATGGAGTTAACATTACTCTAATAGACCCCCAGGTGTTCTGTATGAGTCTATGGAGTTAACATTACTCTAATAGACCCCCATGTGTTGTGTATGCGTCTATGGAGTTAACATTACTCTACTAGACCCCCCAGGTGTTGTGTATGTGTCTATGGAGTTAACATTACTCTAATAGACCCCCAGGTGTCTATGGAGTTAACATTACTCTAATAGACCCCCAGGTGTTCTGTATGTGTCTATGGAGTTAACATTACTCTAATAGACCCCCAGGTGTTCTGTATGAGTCTATGGAGTTAACATTACTCTAATAGACCCCCATGTGTTGTGTATGCGTCTATGGAGTTAACATTACTCTAATAGACCCCCAGGTGTTGTGTATGTGTCTATGGAGTTAACATTACTCTAATAGACCCCCAGGTGTCTATGGAGTTAACATTACTCTAATAGACCCCCAGGTGTCTATGGAGTTAACATTACTCTAATAGACCCCCAGGTGTTCTGTATGTGTCTATGGAGTTAACATTACTCTAATAGACCCCCAGGTGTTCTGTATGTGTCTATGGAGTTAACATTACTCTAATAGACCCCCAGGTGTTGTGTATGTGTCTATGGAGTTAACATTACTCTAATAGACCCCCAGGTGTTGTGTATGTGTCTATGGAGTTAACATTACTCTAATAGACCCCCAGGTGTCTATGGAGTTAACATTACTCTAATAGACCCCCAGGTGTTCTGTATGTGTCTATGGAGTTAACATTACTCTAATAGACCCCCAGGTGTTGTGTATGTGTCTATGGAGTTAACATTACTCTAATAGACCCCCAGGTGTCTATGGAGTTAACATTACTCTAATAGACCCCCAGGTGTCTATGGAGTTAACATTACTCTAATAGACCCCCAGGTG
>NC_137880.1:39491220-39503720 GCF_963924005.1 Protomyctophum bolini | reverse complement strand
CATCGATACACACGCTGGTCTGAGAGGACAACGCAGGACAGTTATAGCATCGATACACACGCTGGTCTGAGAGGACAACGCAGGACAGTTATAGCATCGATACACACGCTGGTCTGAGAGAACAACGCAGGACAGTTATAGCATCGATACACACGCTGGTCTGAGAGAACAACGCAGGACAGTTATAGCATCGATACAACACACGCTGGTCTGAGAGAACAACGCAGGACAGTTATAGCATCGATACACACGCTGGTCTGAGAGAACAACGCAGGACAGTTATAGCATCGATACACACGCTGGTCTGAGAGAACAACGCAGGACAGTTATAGCATCGATACACACGCTGGTCTGAGAGAACAACGCAGGACAGTTATAGCATCGATACACACGCTGGTCTGAGAGGACAACGCAGGACAGTTATAGCATCGATACACACGCTGGTCTGAGAGGACAACGCAGGACAGTTATAGCATCGATACACACGCTGGTCTGGGAGAACAACGCAGGACAGTTATAGCATCGATACACACGCTGGTCTGAGAGGACAACGCAGAACAGTTATAGCATCGATACACACGCTGGTCTGAGAGGACAACGCAGAACAGTTATAGCATCGATACAAACCATCCACACGCTGGTCTGAGAGAACAACACAGTTATAGCATCGATACAAACGATCCATTGAGGGAATGTTTACATTAATAATAATAATAATAATAATTATAATAGCTTTCGTTTTAAAAATAATAAAAAAAAGCACACATCAGGCAGAGCGAACGAGGGGAACGGGACCAGGGGAGATGGGACGACCGTATAGCTATTGTAACACTGTATTATATAATATATATATATAAATAGATCTAATTAAATATGCGGGCAGAAGACTGAATACTGAAGAAATACTGAATAATAGCATTATTTATGAATTATGTAGCGGCGACTATGGCGGGCTATAAGGGGAGATACTGTATTATTATTATTATGCATGTACACGTATACAGTACGCATGTACATAAAGTACTCAGAGAAGAAACTGTGTTTTAGTTTCGACTGCAAGTCCAAGATGAGAAGACGTTGTCGAACCACCTCCCCCTCCCCCGAAAGATAAAACCAAAAACAAAGAGACAAAAATAATAATAATAATTTAAGAAGCATGTTTCTTTTTTTCTGGAATCAAACTACAGTATATTGTATTTTTTTTATCAGTGGTTTCTTTCACAGAGGCTAATAATAATAATACACCCTAAGATCCTTGATTTCCCACACAGGCTATCCACGTGTAAAATGTTCAATAATTATCTCTCAGGATTGTATATATAGTGTACCAATATAAGCTATAATGATATCCCTTTAGAAATATGATGTGCGTGCGTGCCTGCGTTGCTGTGTGTGCGTGTGTGTGTGCGTGCATGGCACTCCAGATGTAGCCTGGTTAATAAACCAGACCGAATCAGCCGTTGGCAAAAAAAAAAAATTGCCTGCCGGCGGATTACGGTCTGGAGAGGCTCAATTGTACGCCAATGTCCTACACCAGAGAAATGGGGCGGCCAATCGGGACACGGTATATGCAATATGGGCGGGCTTTGGTACAGTGACTTTCAACGCTTGAGACCTTTGACTGACAGTAGCTCTGACCAATTGCGTCAAAGAGAAAATGTTTCAACCCGCCGCCCTGGAAATGAAATCCAAGCTGAGCCTCCCCAGACTAATATCCCGCGGTCCGTGCCATATTAGTCTGGTTTATTAACCAGGCTACTGTTCTCCTGCAAAGCGATCGTTTGGCAGCTAGTTGTTCAGGAGGTGGAACCAGGAGGATCCCGGTTCGATCCCCGGCTGGCTCGGCGTTGAAGTGTCCTCGAGCAAGGCACGGTCGTCGACGCCTCCGTCGCGCCGCATGGGGGAGGGGGCGGAGCCTGGAGCGCCATAACGACTAGAGAATAGCAGTGGGCGTGGCTTGCTGGACCCACTGAGAAATCTGCCATTCTTTCCCCCCCCCCCCCATAGAGATTTACACAAGTATTTATATCCATTACTTTAAGCCTATATAATCCATCCATCCATAAAACCTTTGATTCTGTGAAAGAAATTGTTTGAATATTTAGGCTAATTATATGATATACTATACATTTAATAAATATGCTTTGTTTAGATTTTTTTTTTTTTTACTTAAATTCTTTCACAATATCAAAGATTTTTACTGTCATGAATCCCCAGGATCCTTGGATGAAAATAACTGATATAAACATTTTGTGTAAATCTCTATGGAGGAAAAAAAATGAATGGCAGATATTTCAGTGGTGCCATGAGACCAACGCTATGCCCCTTTAAAAGGCGCTGTAGAAATGAAGACCGCTTTAAAAAATATATATATATATATTTATACCGTGGATCAAAACGACATCGTCCACTCTCTCCAACGTTCTCGACAACGACAAAGGAAGGCGGACATCACGAAAGCGACCGAGCGATTCCCAAAAGGAAAGGAAAGGTACCATGTTTACCCTGCAGGGTAAACTGGACTAAGGAAAGGAAAGGTACCATGTTTACCCTGCAGGGTAACTGGACTAAGGAAAGGAAAGGTACTATGTTTACCCAGGGTAACTGGACTAAGGAAAGGAAAGGTACTATGTTTACCCTGCAGGGTAACTGAACTAAGGAAAGGAAAGGTACTATGTTTACCCAGGGTAACTGGACTAAGGAAAGGAAAGGTACTATGTTTACCCTGCAGGGTAACTGGACTAAGGAAAGGAAAGGTACTATGTTTACCCTGCAGGGTAACTGGACTAAGGAAAGGAAAGGTACTATGTTTACCCTGCAGGGTAACTGGACTAAGGAAAGGAAAGGTACTATGTTTACCCTGCAGGGTAACTGGACTAAGGAAAGGAAAGGTACTATGCTTACCCTGCAGGGTAACTGGACTAAGGAAAGGAAAGGTACTATGTTCACCCTGCAGGGTAACTGGACTAAGGAAAGGAAAGGTACTATGTTTACCCTGCAGGGTAACTGGACTAAGGAAAGGAAAGGTACCATGTTTACCCTGCAGGGTAACTGGACTAAGGAAAGGAAAGGTACTATGTTTACCCTGCAGGGTAACTGGACTAAGGAAAGGAAAGGTACTATGTTTACCCAGGGTAACTGGACTAAGGAAAGGAAAGGTACTATGTTTACCCTGCAGGGTAACTGGACTAAACTCAAGAACTTGTTTACAGACAGGCCCTGCTCATAGAACATTTCATGGTAGGGGTTCAATGCCTTGCTCAAGGGCACTTCAGCGGTGGTCATTTTAACGTGCCGGTCCGGGGAATACGAACAATAGCGACCTTCCGATATCAAGACCGCTCCGCAAACCGTTCTGTCCAATGCAGCGGTGGCCGAGCTGCCCATGCAGCTTCCCCATTGGCTGTCCTCCTCCTGGTGGGCGGAGTCTGTCATTTCGGGGTAAAAGCAGATCGCTGCCCCCCTCCCTCCCTCCCTCCTCCGTTTCAATGCTTACTACGTTATTACGTAGATCGGGAAGTTCTTCGTCTTCTTTTTCAGGATTGACGCACACGTACGACCACAGTATCATAGAACTCATAATAATAATCCAGTGAAGTAATTTGCAAATAAAAAAATGAATTGAACAACAAGGACCACAACAGACGGAAACAAAAGGCCCGTTAAACGACTTTAAAATCACCAGAGCGCTCGGCAGCCGTGAATCCCTCGCTCGCTCGGGGGAGGGTTTAGATCGTGGTCGACTTTAGCAGCATATACACATTATGTACTTTTTCTCCTGGTATTTACACGCTGATCACGTTTAAGGTCACAGAGTCTCTCTCTCTCGGTCCATATGGTTGGCTCTCTGCTGGTTGGTTCTCAGGGAAAGACATAGAAAGGTCTCTCGGCTCTCTGGGGCGTCTGTGTCTCCACAGACAAAGAAAGGTAGACTCTATGGGGCGTCTGTGTCTCCATAGACACAGAAAGGCTCTATGGGGCGTGTCTCTGTTGGAGGCAACATGGAGGCAAGCTCTACCCGACGTTTCTTTGCGAAGCGCAGCAGAAGCATGATTTGCGGAAGCTTGCGCGTGCGTGACGGCATTAAGCGGGCGTCCGGTATAGGCAATCAGAGGCAGTGTTTGTTTTCTCATGCCAATAAAGATCCTTTTTTGATTGAATTATTGACAAGTCCCGGAAAAGGTTGCGCTGTGATTGGCCAGTAAGTCACTTTGAGTGCCTTCACGCACTTCCAACGAAGGCGGAAAGAAGGCCTTCGTTGGAGACACATGGCTCCAACCGACTGCAGCGGCCAATGAGGTCCCTCCAAACGAACTGCAGCGGCCAATGAGGTCGCTCCAACGAACGAACTGCAGAGGCCAATGAGGTCGCTCCAAAAACGAACTGCAGCGGCCAATGAGGTCGCTCCAAACGAACTGCAGCGGCCAATGAGGCGTCTGCATTTTAAATGTCTGTGGTTCTCAGTCCAGGGGAATGCTTTCCGCAGAGAGTATGAGCTTACAGGTCAAAGGTCAAAGTGCTGTGTGTGATTATTCCTTCATTCAGCTTCCAGCATCTCTCTCTCTCTCTCTCTCTGTCTCTCTGTGTCTCTCTCTCATCTCCTGGGCTTGTCACATCTACAGGGGAGCACAAGGACAAAGACACATCAGGCATATAACAAGAAGATAACATGATAACTATACATGTCTGACACATACGAAGACATGAATAGAAGACATACATTACACTACATAATACAATAAGAAAAAAAACAAGCCTCGTATTTTAACTGAAATTAGATTAGCCAATTGTCTCCCTTTCCCTTTCCTCGGGTCTTCTCCCAATTTAGTCGTTAAGCAACTTAATGTATTCCCACAGACACTTACAGGCCTGTACCTGCACCTCACGGCCAGCGAGGAGCCCCTACCGAGAGGACCCTATACCTGCCTCACGGCCAGCGAGGAGCCCCTACCGAGAGGACCCTATACCTGCCTCACGGCCAGCGAGGAGCCCCTACCGAGAGGACCCTATACCTGCCTCAGGGCCAGCGAGGAGCCCCTACCGAGAGGACCCTATACCTGCCTCACGGCCAGCGAGGAGCCCCTACCGAGAGGACCCTATACCTGCCTCACGGCCAGCGAGGAGCCCCTACCGAGAGGACCCTATACCTGCCTCACGGCCAGCGAGGAGCCCCTACCGAGAGGACCCTATACCTGCCTCACGGCCAGCGAGGAGCCCCTACCGAGAGGACCCTATACCTGCCTCACGGCCAGCGAGGAGCCCCTACCGAGAGGACCCTATACCTGCCTCAGGGCCAGCGAGGAGCCCCTACCGAGAGGACCCTATACCTGCACCTCACAGCCAGCGAGGAGCCCCTACCGAGAGGACCTTGCCGTTTCGTTCTACTGCTTTAACAAATGTTCTCTAATTAACTAAACCAGTGAATTAACATACTTGCAGGTCCTCTTAATTAACTAAACCAGTGAATTAACATAAATTAACATACTTGCAGGTCCTCTCGTTCAGCTCCAGATGGCGCTCTCTGCAGTGCAGGTCGGTGTGTCTACAGGAACACTGACAGCTGATTGGCTCCTGGACGAACAGACGCTTCCTTCGCTCCGAACACTGAGGACAGCACGGCTCACACACACTGCTGCTGCTGGGAGAGAGACATAGACGGAGACATGGGGAGAGAGAGAGAGAGAGAGAGAGAGAGAGAGAGAGGGAGAGAGAGAGAGAGAGAGATACATAGACGGAGACATAGAGAGAGGGGGAGAGAGAGAGAGAGAGAGAGAGAGAGAGAGAGAGAGAGAGAGAGAGAGAGATTATTACTTTCTTGCCACCAGAAGCATTGCCTGTCGTCCATCACTCTAGTCGAGGCAGTGTTGTTTGTAGCCGCTGTGCCAGGTGTGCCAGGTGTGCCAGGTGTTGCCAGGTATGCCAGCTGTGCCAGGTGTTGCCACCAGGTGTGCCAGTACAGAGCCGCAGAGCCTCGTAACAGCGTCAGGTCCCACACCGCCACATGTAGGTCAGAACACACGTCCTTGAAGCAGCGCAAATGAACCCCCGTCTCCCGGTGTCACTCCTCCTCGAACCCTGTCCCCCAATGTTGACAAGGGGTCCCGTTACCGCCCGGAGGGAGGGAAGGAGGGGAGGGCGTGTCATGTGTCATGTGTCACGTGTGACGTGACACATGCCTCTAAAAGCCCAAACCACACGGCGTTGGCGTTCCACCATCCCAGCCGTGGTGATGATGATGTGGTTATTGTAGGCGTTAGGTTAGAAACATGCATGAAGCATTAAGGCTTTCAGAGGCTTGGGGTGATCTCAGGGACGTGCAGACTGATGTTAGAAGGGCAGGGGCTCAGATCCCATAATTATACAGAGGGCTCTTTTGGACGAAGAATAGCGAGCTGCGACGCGTTGAGAGCTTGTAGATCAGCTGTTTTCGGGGCGCAACACCAGCACTCTAGCTATAGTGGAGATGTGTGGTGTGTAACGACATGGATACGTTTACACAGCGCTGTTGTCGATGCCACCAGACAACGGGCGGCGGTGACACGGAACAGAAAGAAAAAGAAACAAAACAACAACGACTCGTTGGTTTACATAACGCCCCCAGCAGCCAGCAGAGATAGTCATCTCTTTAGACATCACGCAGAAAAGGTATACCAGCATGGACAGAGAGGCTGTACAAACGACGATGAAAGGAAACACAGACACCATAAAGACGAGAGAATGAGGCCTGCTATAGGAGACACGGCACAGAGGCACAGACTCAGAGAATGAGGCTATACTGTATATACGAGACACAGCACAGAGGCACAGACTCAGAGAATGAGGCTATACTGTATATACGAGACACAGCACAGAGGCACAGACTCAGAGAATGAGGCTATACTGTATATACGAGACACAGCACAGAGACACAGACTCACAGAATGAGGCTATACTGTATATACGAGACACAGCACAGAGGCACAGACTCAGAGAATGAGGCTATACTGTATATACGAGACACAGCACAGAGACACAGACTCAGAGAATGAGGCCTTTAGACGAGACACAGCACAGAGACACAGACTCAGAGAATGAGGCTATACTGTATATACGAGACACAGCACAGAGACACAGACTCAGAGAATGAGGCTATACTGTATATACGAGACACAGCACAGAGGCACAGACTCAGAGAATGAGGCTATACTGTATATACGAGACACAGCACAGAGGCACAGACTCAGAGAATGAGGCTATACTGTATATACGAGACACAGCACAGAGGCACAGACTCAGAGAATGAGGCTATACTGTATATACGAGACACAGCACAGAGACACAGACTCACAGAATGAGGCTATACTGTATATACGAGACACAGCACAGAGACACAGACTCAGAGAATGAGGCCTGTATAAACGAGACACAGCACAGAGACACAGACTCAGAGAATGAGGCTATACTGTATATACGAGACACAGCACAGAGGCACAGACTCAGAGAATGAGGCTATACTGTATATACGAGACACAGCACAGAGACACAGACTCAGAGAATGAGGCCTGTATAAACGAGACACAGCACAGAGGCACAGACTCAGAGAATGAGGCTATACTGTATATACGAGACACAGCACAGAGACACAGACTCAGAGAATGAGGCCTGTATAAACGAGACACAGCACAGAGGCACAGACTCAGAGAATGAGGCTATACTGTATATACGAGACACAGCACAGAGACACAGACTCAGAGAATGAGGCCTGTATAAACGAGACACAGCACAGAGACACAGACTCAGAGAATGAGGCCTGTATAAACGAGACACAGCACAGAGACACAGACTCAGAGAATGAGGCTATACTGTATATACGAGACACAGCACAGAGACACAGACTCAGAGAATGAGGCTATACTGTATATACGAGACACAGCACAGAGACACAGACTCAGAGAATGAGGCTATACTGTATATACGAGACACAGCACAGAGACACAGACTCAGAGAATGAGGCTATACTGTATATATACGAGACACAGCACAGAGGCACAGACTCAACAGCCAACTCCCGGTGATTCCGACACAGATAGAGGATTAAACAGAGCCATGCTGGTGTTGTTGTTTAGTTGGAAACATAAAGCTTATCTCTCTCTCTCTGCGTGGTCTATATAGAGGCAGCTTGTTCTCTGTAGAACGCATACGCTGCCCCTCAAAACCGCCTGAAGCAGGGAGAGAAGGCAAACGCACACACACGCGTGCACACACACACACACACACACACACACACACACACACACACACACGTGCGCACACACAGCAGCTACAAGGTCACAAATGCACCCGGTAAAAGCGAAGTGAAAACAGACGATCTGCGAGCTCACAGTGTGCCGTATCATGATGCGTTGTGAACTTACAGTATTTTATAGATCTGTTATTTAGTTCATTTATTTTTTGAGGGGATCATGGGTCACATTTATCTTTATCGCTTTACTCAAGGAAAGAGCTTCCGTTGCTCCAGACTGTACGACGGAAGCGTTTATATGTTACTCGTGATCAGAGCTTCCGTTGCTCCAGACTGTACGACGGAAGCATTTATATTTTACTCATGATCAGAGCTTCCGTTGCTCCAGACTGTACGACGGAAGCATTTATATTTTACTCATGATCAGAGCTTCCGTTGCTCCAGACTGTATGACGGAAGGATTTATATTTTACTCGTGATCAGAGCTTCCGTTGCTCCAGACTGTACGACGGAAGGATTTATATTTTACTCGTGATCAGAGCTTCCGTTGCTCCAGACTGTACGACGGAAGCATTTATATTTTACTCATGATCAGAGCTTCCGTTGCTCCAGACTGTACGACGGAAGTATTTATATTTTACTCATGATCAGAGCTTCCGTTGCTCCAGACTGTACGACGGAAGCATTTATATTTTACTCGTGATCAGAGCTTCCGTTGCTCCAGACTGTATGACGGAAGGATTTATATTTTACTCGTGATCAGAGCTTCCGTTGCTCCAGACTGTACGACGGAAGGATTTATATTTTACTCGTGATCAGAGCTTCCGTTGCTCCAGACTGTACGACGGAAGCATTTATATTTTACTCATGATCAGAGCTTCCGTTGCTCCAGACTGTACGACGGAAGCATTTATATTTTACTCATGATCAGAGCTTCCGTTGCTCCAGACTGTACGACGGAAGTATTTATATTTTACTCATGATCAGAGCTTCCGTTGCTCCAGACTGTACGACGGAAGCATTTATATTTTACTCATGATCAGAGCTTCTGTTGCTCCAGACTGTACGACGGAAGCATTTATATTTTACTCATGATCAGAGCTTCCGTTGCTCCAGACTGTACGACGGAAGCATTTATATTTTACTCATGATCAGAGCTTCCGTTGCTCCAGACTGTACGACGGAAGCATTTATATTTTACTCATGATCAGAGCTTCCGTTGCTCCAGACTGTACGACAGAAGCATTTATATTTTACTCATGATCAGAGCTTCCGTTGCTCCAGACTGTACGACGGAAGGATTTATATTTTACTCATGATCAGAGCTTCCGTTGCTCCAGACTGTATGACGGAAGCATTTATATTTTACTCATGATCAGAGCTTCCGTTGCTCCAGACTGTATGACGGAAGCATTTATATTATACTCATGATCAGAGCTTCCGTTGCTCCAGACTGTATGACGGAAGCATTTATATTATACTCATGATCAGAGCTTCCGTTGCTCCAGACTGTATGACGGAAGCATTTATATTATACTCATGATCAGAGCTTCCGTTGCTCCAGACTGTATGACGGAAGCATTTATATTTTACTCATGATCAGAGCTTCCGTTGCTCCAGACTGTATGACAGGAAACATTTATATTTTACTCATGGTCAGAGCTTCCGTTGCTCCAGACTGTACGACGGAAGCATTTATATTTTACTCGTGATCAGAGCTTCCGTTGCTCCAGACTGTATGACAGGAAACATTTATATTTTACTCATGGTCAGAGCTTCCGTTGCTCCAGACTGTAGGGCTAGCAGCTGGAGGCATATCAAAGACAGGTTATCATAATGAATAATTAATTGCATTTTCATAGCGCTTTTCAAAGTGCTCAAAGCACTTTACAATAGTCCATTCATTCACACATTGGGAGGTGAAGCGGCGAACAGTCGACGCCAGCGTCCTCACTTCCCACATTCACACACCGACGGTGGCGAGCTCACACCGACCGACTCACTGGAGGCAATGTAGGGTTCAGTGTCTTGCCCAAGGACACTTCGACATGTAGGACAGGAGGAGGAGCCGGGATTCGAACCGCCGACCCAGGGATCATTGGACGATCATCGGCTCTACCTCCTGAGCCACATTATGAATCACTGAGTCACATCTGCAATGAGACGTGGACGTGTGGACGAGTACTGTACTCCACACGGTCATAGATCCTTTAGTGTTACTGTGGCAGCGGACAAACGGCATTCTCTGGTTATAGCAGACAGGTCAACGTGAAGCCTTTAGCACTGCAAAGCTCACACAACACCCAACACTGACGGTGACACTCTGCACGCAAGCTCTACGGGACGATGGTTTAAGGCCACACAACGGAGGGATGAGAGAGAGAGAGAGAGAGAGAGAGAGAGAGAGAGAGAGAGAGAGAGAGAGAGAGAGAGAGAGAGAGAGAGAGAGAGAGACATACAGACATACGCCACGGCGTAGCGTCACACAGTTAAAAGGGGCAGATGAATTCCTCCCAGACAAGCGTAAGGACACAGGCAGGCGGGGGGGGAGAAGGCGGGGCTGAACGTACGCGTCACCGTTCTTTCGCTTTGGGTTTTTCTTTCGTTTTCTCTTTAGGCCCTTTAGGCCCTTGCCTTTCCGGCGTGGTTTTCTGGAAGAGAAGAGAGGAGGAGATAACTGAACAGAACAGTGACCAGGTGTGTCTGAGAAGACAGACTATGCACCCGCTGCACACTAAATGAAGTGGAAACCGAGCTACACTTCCTAACCATCTGTCCATTGTACCAAGACATCAGAGACACATACTTCCCACAGATTACAACCACACACAGAGATTTTGAAAACATGACCAATGACAAAAAAACTCCCATATCTGCTGGGGCGAAGTACAACAATGTGCAAACACAGCAGCAAGGTTTGTGAGTTGCTGTGATAGGAGAAGGATATCAAATGGAACACAACCACCCTAAAGACTAATCATTGTTTATATTCCTGCACTATACCTGCATCGAGTTATCTTGGTACATAGAATTTGATCTATTGAAGATTCTGACCTTCAAATGTACATCATTTTTGTTTTGATTGTATTGCTGTATTGTTGTATTGTTCTTTCTGCTTTGGCAATGTAAACGTATGTTTTATCATGCCAATAAAGCCCTTTGAATTGAATTGAATTGAATTGAATTGAATTGTCTGGGGCGGTGATGATTTCGTCGACTAAAACAAAAATACTACCTTTTTCCCCACTGACGAAAACTAAATGGAAATCCAATGAAAACTAAGCCAAGATGACTAAAACTGCAAGACTAAATATACTGACAATTTCATCAACAAATAAAAACTAGACTAAAATGTTAGGAAGGGACTATAGTGGACAAGAGATCCAGTATAAGTCATTTATACTTGCATGCTGAAAATAACAGATCTACAAGCTCACAACGCGTCGCGCCGGGACGAGTTGTGAGCTTGTAGATCGGCTATTTTCAGCAAGTGTAAAAACTGTCATTACGACGGCATCGAGGCCACGACAAAACGCATTTTGTTCGACTAAAATCAACTGTAGATTTAGTCGAGTAAAATCTTATGAGATTTAGTCGACTAAAACTAAATGAAAACTATTCAAGAGACTATGGGCTGTATTCTGCGTGTCTTAAGTACCAGGTCTTATTCCCTAACTTTCCCTAAGGGGAAGCAGCTTTTTGCTTCTACGGGCCGTCGGCATGGAACAAGCTCCCACTGTACCTTCGTCAGGCAGCCTCTGTAGACATTTTTAAAGCTCAGCTCAAGACCCACTTCTACAACATTGCTTTTAATTGATCTTTTATTTTTTATATTTTGTTATTCATGTCCTCACTGTACCGCATTACTGCTTGTTTTTAATGTTGTTGCCTTGCTTTTCTTTTATTCTCCATTGTTCTGTAAAGCACTTTGAGCTGCATTTCATGTCATGAAAGGTGCTATACAAATAAAGTTTTATTATTATTATTAACTTGAGTAAACTAAAGACCTGGAGGCGTGATCAATGCCATTTGGCTATTCTGAGTGGCCAAAGAGCATTGATCACGCCTCCAGGTCTTTAGTTTACTCAAGTTAGGGAATAAGACCTGGTACTTAAGACACGCAAAATACATGTACTAAAAAATCTAAATTTGCTGCCAAAAACAACACTGGTATCTGGGGACACCTGATAGGCTGGCAGGACGCGACGACCGGGTGACAACGCTGTTAAAGAGCAGGGCTCTGATTGGATAGTTAGGTTAAGCCATTAGCCAGTCAGCT
>NC_137880.1:39456220-39488720 GCF_963924005.1 Protomyctophum bolini | reverse complement strand
ACGACTGATAGAAGGATGGAAGGGAGGCAGGGAGGGAGGGCTAGTTGGGTCGGGGAGTTAATGGCAGAACCAAAAAGAACATCTGAGATCTCTATCTGTTGTTGTTGTTGTGGTTACGTATATCCTCCAGACCCGATAAGAGAGAATACTCACTTTTCTGTCTGTTCTTTCGCTTCTTTCTTTGGCCTGAAAAAGACAAAAACACAAAAGAACAAAACAGCACATGAGCGTTACAACACACAGAATGACGCCGTTGCATTCCTGGAGAAGTGGAGGAGCATCTTAATTGATCTGTACAGTAGAGTACAGTAGAGTACAGTAGAGACAGACACAGCAAATCATCACGTCTCATCTTCCTTCACTTGGTAGCGCTGCCTGGAAGGACCCGCTGAAACTTGATTTGTTGGGAACGGCAAAGTCACGCACGCACGCACGCACGCACGTACGCACGCACGTGCGCATGCACACACGCACGCAGTCACACATGCAGTCACACATGCAGTCACACATGAACACACACACACACACACACACACACACACACACACACACACACACACACACAAGCAAACAGAGAACTCTGACAGGAAGTTATAGGAGATGTGTGTGTGTGTGTGTGTGTGTGTGTGTGTGTGTGTGTGGGGGGGGGGCATTGTGAATGAATGCATTCCACAGAGATAATCATTATACAGTAAATATACAGTAAGCAGTGGAGCTGCATTGGAACTGTTACTCTATATCTCCAGCTCCGCTCCCAGCCCAGATGCACCGTAACGCTCTTAACCCATGAAGACCTGAGGACTTCTACAAATGCCTTCTAAATCCTGACCGTTTTCTGACTGCAATGGGAAGTGCATTCCATAGTTTTGGAGCCAGAAGGGACCCAATTGTCCAGCCTCTCTTAACAGTGATTTAAGTTACTGTTATGTTATAGTATCTTCTTGCTACAATAAGTGTTGACTAGCGCTGCGTTCTGGAAGTAATCAATCAGTAATCAGGAAACAAAAGTGCCGTTTTGCCAAACTTTGACTGTGACAGAATTATACAGGGTGAATTTTAGGTGAATTTCAGGTTGACCTGACGAAGATCTGAGCGATGCATCCAAACGTTGTCATGTTTAACTTTACGCCCTGTTGATTATAAAGGCTTAAAGGATAATTCCATGCTAGAATGCTTTCTTATCTTTCTTTACCTTTCTTTGTAGTCGTTACGTCCCCACCAAAGAGGTCCAGGTGTTATTCTGTGCAAAAACTCCTTATTGGCTATTTTCCCTACCATAAGCCCTCAATGAATTGCATTGCATTGAATGGGAATTGAATGGGGCTATGGGGTGTTATGCTAATTCGCTTATTTCCATCGAAATAAGTAGTAAAGTGTGCCGCTTGGGATATTATTTACATAATGAAGAGAGGATTTATACAAAGAAATTATCATTTTGAGCGATGGAAATAAGCGAATTAGCACAACACCCCATATAGCCCCATTCAATTCCCATTGAATTCAATGCAATTCATTGAGGGCTTATGTTAGGGGAAATAGCCAAAAAGGAGCTTTTGCACAAAATAACACCTGGACCTCTTTGGTGGGGACGTAACAACTACAAAGAAAGGTAAGAGTATTAAAGGTATTTAGTATGGAATTCTCCTTTAAACTGTCTGTCCGTCCTCCATCTCACATCATTCTGTATGTATGTGTATGCGTGTTGCTCATAGGCGTGTGTGTGTGCGTGCGTGCATGCATGCATGTTTGTGCGTGTGCGTATATGTACGTGCGCACTGCTCATAGCTTCTTACCTGCACTCACATGCGCTGTGCTCTGAGAAGCTCATGAAAATATCATTTTGTTGCCTCTGAGGTTTTATTCTTTTAATCTGTAAAAAAAAACACACACACAAAAGAAAGGACATCAATTAATAATGATTCAGTCAAATTCACCACGTTGCAAATATGTAGGCCTGTGTATAATTATGTAAATGCAAATATGTAATTTCATGACCAGCATGGAAACCCTGAGGGTTTCCATGGACAGGGCTAGGGGTAGGGGGTTAGGGGATAGCATGGAAACCCTGACTATACAGGGCTAGGGGTAGGGGGTAAAGGGTAGGGGGTTAGGGGATAGCATGGAAACCCTGACTATACAAACACTAATTCATGGAAACCCTGACTATACAAACACTAATTCCAGATTAGAAGACGTAATTAGGGAGTTATTAACTTATCCCATATGGGATGGGCCAAAGTGGCATGACACGAAAATAAAAATTTCATTCATTCATTCATTCATTTCATTCATATTAACGAGCCTCGTTAGGTAACACCAGACTAAAGGCGATCACTAGAGGTCCATAGAGGTCCACAGCGAGGCCGGACACACAAACAGGCAACACAAAGACTGTTTTCACACCCAGACACTTAGTACGCGACCACCAAGAAATAGCACATATATAGGGTACCTCCATGGTGACGTTGTAGCTGGCGGTGGGCTATAGGGTTAGGGTTAGTGGGTAAGGGGTTTAGGGTTAGGGTACCTCCATGGTAACGTTGTAGCTGGCCGTGGGCTATAGGGTTATAGGGTTAGTGGGTAAGGGGTTTAGGGTTAGGGTACCTCCATGGTAACGTTGTAGCTGGCCGTGGGCTATAGGGTTAGGGTTAGTGGGTAGGGGTAGTGGGTAAGGGGTTAGGGGTAGTGGGTAAAGGGTAAGGGGTTTAGGGTTAGGGTACCTCCATAGTGACGTTGTAGCTGGCGGTGGGCTATAGGGTTAGGGGTAGTGGGTAGTGGGTAAGGGGTAAAGGGTAAAGGGTAAGGGGTTTAGGGTTAGGGTACCTCCATAGTGACGTTGTAGCTGGCGGTGGGCTATAGGGTTAGGGGTTAGGGTTAGTGGGTAAGGGGTTAGGGGTAGTGGGTAAAGGGTTAGGGGTAAGGGGTAGTGGGTAAGGGGTTTAGGGTTAGGGTACCTCCATGGTAACGTTGTAGCTGGCCGTGGGCTATAGGGTTATAGGGTTAGTGGGTAAGGGGTTTAGGGTTAGGGTACCTCCATGGTAACGTTGTAGCTGGCCGTGGGCTATAGGGTTAGGGTTAGTGGGTAGGGGTAGTGGGTAAGGGGTTAGGGGTAGTGGGTAAAGGGTAAGGGGTTTAGGGTTAGGGTACCTCCATAGTGACGTTGTAGCTGGCGGTGGGCTATAGGGTTAGGGGTAGTGGGTAGTGGGTAAGGGGTAAAGGGTAAAGGGTAAGGGGTTTAGGGTTAGGGTACCTCCATAGTGACGTTGTAGCTGGCGGTGGGCTATAGGGTTAGGGGTTAGGGTTAGTGGGTAAGGGGTTAGGGGTAGTGGGTAAAGGGTTAGGGGTAAGGGGTAGTGGGTAAGGGGTTTAGGGTTAGGGTACCTCCATGGTGACGTTGTAGCTGGCAGTGGGCTATAGGGTTAAAGGTAGTGGGTAAAGTGTTAGGGGTAGTGGGTTTAGGGTTAGGGTAAAGGGTAAGGGGTTAGTGTTAGAGCCATTTTCTATTTATGATAATTTGCATTTATTCAGATTCTATTTATTGCCTGCTATATGTATTGTTTATTTTGTGGTCATTTAAATTATAATTAAGCTATGAATTTGACGGACTGAATGGAGGTTTCCCCTCCCCTTTTGTGAAATGATTTGTATAGGTGCTAGGCACCTGATCACATATAGGTGACTCCCTGCTGGGAGAGAAGGTAGAATGGACTCCCTGCTGGGAGAGAATGTGATAGACGGGGAAGCGTCACAGTTTGTTGACCGCGCCTCACAGGCTCTTTTTGTTTATTTGAATACAAAGTTTATGTTATAAGAAGGAGAAATAAATATGATTTGTTCTGACAAAACAAGCCGATCTCCATGAGTATTTTGAATCAAGAAGAGAGGCGACGCGAGTAATATAACAACAATAGACTGCAACACCACCCCGACCAACAGTGGCCTTATTTGTTTGTTAAGAAAGGCCACGATAGTTAGGGGTAGAGGGTAAAGGGTAAGGGGTTTAGGGTTAGGGTACCTCCATAGTGACGTTGTAGCTGGCGGTGGGCTATAGGGTTAGGGGTAGTGGGTAGGGGGTAGTGGGTAGTGGGTAGGGGGTAAAGGGTAAAGGGTAAGGGGTTTAGGGTTAGGGTACCTCCATAGTGACGTTGTAGCTGGCAGTGGGCTATAGGGTTAGAGGTAGTGGGTAAAGTGTTAGGGGTAGTGGGTAGGGGGTTTAGGGTTAGGGTAAAGGGTAAGGGGTTAGGGGTAGAGGGTAAAGGGTAAGGGGTTTAGGGTTAGGGTACCTCCATAGTGACGTTGTAGCTGGCAGTGGGCTATAGGGTTAGAGGTAGTGGGTAAAGTGTTAGGGGTAGTGGGTAGGGGGTTTAGGGTTAGGGTAAAGGGTAAGGGGTTAGGGGTAGAGGGTAAAGGGTAAGGGGTTTAGGGTTAGGGTACCTCCATGGTGACGTTGTAGCTGGCGGTGGGCTATAGGGTTAGGGGTAAGGCGTTAGGGGTAAGGGGTAGGGGGTTTAGGGTACCTCCATGGTGACGTTGTAGCTGGCGGTGGGCTATAGGGTTAGGGGTTAGGGGTAGTGGGTAGGGGGTAGTGGGTAAGGGGTTTAGGGTACCTCCATAGTGACGTTGTAGCTGGCGGTGGGCTATAGGGTTAGGGGTTAGGGGTAGTGGGTAGGGGGTAGTGGGTAAGGGGTTTAGGGTACCTCCATAGTGACGTTGTAGCTGGCGGTGGGCTATAGGGGTAGGGGTAGTGGGTAAGGGGTTTAGGGTACCTCCATGGTGACGTTGTAGCTGGCGGTGGGCGTGCACTGCAGCATCTCGTCGTTGCAGCAGCCGGCGCAGCGGGTCAGAACCACACAGGACGGGATGTGGATGTGCTCCACCTCCTCAGGATACTCCCCCAGAACCTCCACCAGCAGCTCCCTGGGGCGGCACAGGGACCGGTTATACACCTCCATGAAGGGGATCACTGTGGGAGAGAGACTATGGGTCACTATGGGAGAGAGAGAGAGGTTAGACACCTCCATGAAGGGGATCACTGTGGGAGAGAGACTACGGGTCACTATGGGAGAGAGAGAGAGACCTCCATGAAGGGGATCACTGTGGGAGAGAGACTATGGGTCACTATGGGAGAGAGAGAGAGACCTCCATGAAGGGGATCACTGTGGGAGAGAGACTATGGGTCACTATGGGAGAGAGAGAGAGACCTCCATGAAGGGGATCACTGTGGGAGAGAGACTATGGGTCACTATGGGAGAGAGAGAGAGGTTATACACCTCCATGAAGGGGATCACTGTGGGAGAGAGACTATGGGTCACTATGGGAGAGATAGAGAGAGAGAGAGAGAGAGAGAGAGAGAGAGAGAGAGAGAGAGACACCTCCATGAAGGGGATCACTGTGGGAGAGAGACTATGGGTCACTAGTGTGCAAAAAACATGCAGTAATCCTGGTCTCTATACTGCCTCCCCCTGGCCAGCCGGGGCGCCTGATGGAGGGGAAAGGAACTGGTCGGAATAACGTGTTCCTTCCGCGCTACGTCCAACCAGGGAAACTCCCCCCTGTCAGGTTGTAAAGGAGCAACTTGGACACTCAGGCATGAAGGAAGCATGAGTTCAAGTCCGTTGCTCTCCCCTTGTCCCCCATATATGGGGACTAGGTTGGTCTCCCCTTGTCCCCCATATATGGGGACTAGGTTGGTCTCCCCTTGTCCCCCATATATGGGGACTAGGTTGCTCTCCCCTTGTCCCCCATATATGGGGACTAGGTTGGTCTCCCCTTGTCCCCCATGTATGGGGACTAGGTTGGTCTCCCCTTGTCCCCCATATATGGGGACTAGGTTGGTCTCCCCTTGTCCCCCATATATGGGGACTAGATTGGTCTCCCCTTGTCCCCCATATATGGGGACTAGGTTGGTCTTTGTCCCCCATATATGGGGACTAGGTTGGTCTCCCCTTGTCCCCCATATATGGGGACTAGATTGGTCTCCCCTTGTCCCCCATATATGGGGACTAGATTGGTCTCCCCTTGTCCCCCATATATGGGGACTAGGTTGGTCTTTGTCCCCCATATATGGGGACTAGGTTGGTCTCCCCTTGTCCCCCATGGGGACTAGATTGGTCTCCCCTTGTCCCCCATATATGGGGACTAGGTTGCTCTCCCCTTGTCCCCCATATATGGGGACTAGGTTGGTCTTTGTCCCCCATATATGGGGACTAGGTTGGTCTCCCCTTGTCCCCCATATATGGGGACTATGTTGCTCTCCCCTTGTCCCCCATATATGGGGACTAGGTTGGTGGAGGGTGTGTAGAGCCCAGGATCACATTAGATGATTGACACAGGGGTGAAAAATGGGTTACAAAATCGTGGGATAAAGAAATATATTAAAGAAATATATATATGGTGGTCCTCTCCGTGGATCCTGCAGAATAACTAAAGGACAAAAGGTTGAAGACAGATCAGTGTTTAAGGCCTCATATAATCCCTTCACTTTTCCCCTACTCCCTAAAACTCCATCTCCACTATCTCTCTATCTCTCTCTCTCTCTCTCTCTCTGGATGTTTCAAGCGGCTTCGTGTGCAGTTATTGAGAAAGACAAGGACAAACCATGACTTAGAGACCCCCCCACCCCACAGAGGGCTCTCTTTCAGCCAAAACAAACAGCACTGCACGAAACAATACCACAGAGTTCAGCTTCTGATTGTCCCAACAGCCTCAGCCTGTTGAGCAACACGGGGAGAGAGAGAGAGAGAGGGGGAGAGAGAGAGAGAGAGAGAGAGAGAGAGAGAGAGAGAGAGAGAGAGACATTCCTTTCTATGGAAGAAAACAAACGATATAAATATATATATAAACCATCATGTCCTCCACACAGTAATGCACAATCTATGCATGTAAAGGGTGCGTGCATGTGTGTGTGAGTAAGTGTAATACACAATCTATGTAAAGGTGTGTGGATGTGTGTGAATGGGTGAATGTAGTAATACACAATCTATGAAAAGGTGTGTGAATGGGTGAATGTAGTAATGCACAATCTATGTAAAGGTGTGTGAATGGGTGAATGTAGTAATGCACAATCTATGTAAAGGTGTGTGAATGGGTGAATGTAGTAATGCACAATCTATGTAAAGGTGTGTGGATGTGTGTGAATGGGTGAATGTAGTAATGCACAATCTATGTAAAGGTGTGTGAATGGGTGAATGTAGTAATGCACAATATATGTAAAGGTGTGTGAATGGGTGAATGTAGTAATGCACAATCTATGTAAAGGTGTGTGAATGTGTGTGTGAATGGGTGAATGTAATGCACACTCTATGTAAAGGTGTGTGAATGGGTGAATGTAGTCTAATGCACAATCTATGTAAAGGTGTGTGAATGGGTGAATGCAATGCACAATCTATGTAAAGGTGTGTGAATGGGTGAATGTAGTAATGCACAATCTATGTAAAGGTGTGTGGATGTGTGTGAATGGGTGAATGTAGTAATGCACAATCTATGTAAAGGTGTGTGAATGGGTGAATGTAGTAATGCACAATATATGTAAAGGTGTGTGAATGGGTGAATGTAGTAATGCACAATCTATGTAAAGGTGTGTGAATGTGTGTGTGAATGGGTGAATGTAATGCACACTCTATGTAAAGGTGTGTGAATGGGTGAATGTAGTCTAATGCACAATCTATGTAAAGGTGTGTGAATGGGTGAATGCAATGCACAATCTATGTAAAGGTGTGTGAATGGGTGACTGTAGTAATGCACAATCTATGTAAAGGTGTGTGAATGGGTGAATGTAATGCACAATCTATGTAAAGGTGTGTGAATGGGTGAATGTAATGCACAATCTATGTAAAGGTGTGTGAATGGGTGAATGTAATGCACAATCTATGTAAAGGTGTGTGAATGGGTGAATGTAATGCACACTCTATGTAAAGGTGTGTGAATGGGTGAATGTAATGCACAATCTATGTAAAGGTGTGTGAATGGGTGAATGTAATGCACAATCTATGTACAGGTGTGTGAATGGGTGAATGTAATGCACAATCTATGTAAAGGTGTGTGAATGGGTGAATGTAGTAATGCACAATCTATGTAAAGGTGTGTGAATGGGTGAATGTAGTAATGCACAATCTATGTAAAGGTGTGTGGATGTGTGTGAATGGGTGAATGTAGTAATGCACAATCTATGTAAAGGTGTGTGAATGGGTGAATGTAGTAATGCACAATATATGTAAAGGTGTGTGAATGGGTGAATGTAGTAATGCACAATCTATGTGTAATAAAGTGCTTTGGATAAAAGTGCTTTATAGATGACATTTCTACCATTATCAAAGTATTCTGAGACTGTGTTAAACCCACTATGTGACAATTAAGCCTCGACCATTTCTATATGCATTTGATGTATTGATGCTTACTGTATAAATCGCTCTGGTATAAAAGAGCGTCTGCTAAATGCCCAAACTGTAAATTGAATATTGAATATTGTGAATTGGAGAGGGTTTTTGTGCTGAGGGGGGGGGGGGGGGGGGGAGACAACCCGAGATGGGAAAAACATGAAGTGCACTTTTCGTCCAGCAGGCGGCGACAACGCTACTACGATGAGTGTCACGGTGAACATGCTATAGTTGGCAGGTTGCCATGGAGACCAGATGATACAACGCATTCTGTCTGTCTGTCTGTCTGTGTGTGTGTGTGTGTGTGTGTGTGTGTGTGTGTGTGTGTGTGTGTGTGTGTGTGTGTGTGTGTGTGTGTGTGTGTGTGTGTGTGTGTGTGTGTGTGTGTGTGTGTGTGTGTGTGTGCGTGCGTGTGTGTGTGTGTGTGTGCGTGCGCGGCTGTGTGTGTGTGTGTGTGTGTGTGTGTGTGACAACGTACCATGGTGAGGTCCTCCATACTCCCTCTGTGGTATGTGAGCACTCTGTGAACACAAGGAAACACACACACGTTACATTGATGCACATGCACACACATGCACATGCACACACACACACACACACACACACACACACACACACACACGCACACACGCACACACACACACACACACACACACACACACACACACGCATACATGCTTAAAGGGGGCATGCTTAAAGCAAACATTAAAAGTCCATAGACCATAGGCTGCCACGTGACTTCATGTCTGAAAACCCTGACAAAAAGGAAAAATAAATCACACCCATGTAAAGTGAGGGACGCTCTCATCATCACAGACACTATGATGGAATGTGACGTTTGTGTGTAAGACGAAGAACGCACAGTAAGTACTATAGCTGAAGAGACTCCTCCTCCTCCTCTGATGATGATGAAGATGATTGACGGGTTTCAGGTCCATTCATAAATGTAGTCTAATTGTTGTTGGCATTAACAAGCTTAACGAGGGGGGGGGGGGGGGGGGGGGCAGTCACCAGTCCAACCACAACGGATTCTGACATGTTTCCAATATAGCTACAACCCTGTGTCTGTCTGCCCCGATCTCTCTCTCTCGCTCTCTCTCTCTTGCACGCACGCACACAAGGGGAGAGAGAGAGAGAGAGAGAGAGAGAGAGAGAGAGAGAGAGAGAGAGAGAGAGAGAGAGAGAGAGAGAGAGAGAGAGAGAGAGAGAGAGAGAGAGAGAGACAGAGAGAGAGAGAGAGAGAGAGAGAGAGAGAGAGAGAGAGACAGCTTCAGGCAGTGAACAATATAAAGTAAGACTGTTATCAACTGACTGGCTGCTGACATCACAGTTTAGTAAAGCTGTCATTGGCCAATAGTTTAGTAAAGCTGTCATTGGTCAATAGTTTAGTAAAGCCGTCATTGGCCAATAGTTTAGTAAAGCTAGCTGTCATTGGTCAATAGTTTAGTAAAGCTGTCATTGGCCAATAGTTTAGTAAAGCTGTCATTGGCCAATAGTTTAGTAAAGCTGTCATTGGCCAATAGTTTAGTAAAGCTGGACACACACACAGTGTGTTGGACTGTTTCAATTCAGCATCATAGAGTTAGTCTGTAGTGTGTTGGACTGTTTCAATTCAGCGTCATAGAGTTAGTCTGTAGTGTGTTGGGACTGTTTCAATTCAGCATCAGAGAGTTAGTCTGTAGTGTGTTGGACTGTTTCAATTCAGCATCAGAGAGTTAGTCTGTAGTGTGTTGGACTGTTTCAATTCAGCGTCAGAGAGTTAGTCTGTAGTGTGTTGGGACTGTTTCAATTCAGCATCAGAGAGTTAGTCTGTAGTGTGTTGGACTGTTTCAATACAGCAACATAGTTAGTCTGTAGTGTGTTGGACTGTTTCAATTCAGCTTCAGAGAGTTAGTCTGTAGTGTGTTGGGACTGTTTCAATTCAGCATCAGAGAGTTAGTCTGTAGTGTGTTGGACTGTTTCAATACAGCATCATAGTTAGTCTGTAGTGTGTTAGACTGTTTCAATTCAGTCATCATAGAGTTGGTCTGTAGTGTGTTGGACTGTTTCAATTCAGCTTCAGAGAGTTAGTCTGTAGTTTGTTGGGACTGTTTCAATTCAGCTTCAGAGAGTTAGTCTGTAGTGTGTTGGGACTGTTTCAATTCAGCATCAGAGAGTTAGTCTGTAGTGTGTTGGACTGTTTTCAATTCAGCATCAGAGAGTTAGTCTGTAGTGTGTTGGACTGTTTCAATTCAGTCATCAGAGAGTTAGTCTGTAGTGTGTTGGGACTGTTTCAATTCAGCATCAGAGAGTTAGTCTGTAGTGTGTTGGACTGTTTCAATTCAGCATCAGAGAGTTAGTCTGTAGTGTGTTGGACTGTTTCAATTCAGCATCATAGAGTTAGTCTGTAGTGTGTTGGACTGTTTCAATTCAGCATCAGAGAGTTAGTCTGTAGTGTGTTGGGACTGTTTCAATTCAGCATCAGAGAGTTAGTCTGTAGTGTGTTGGACTGTTTCAATTCAGCATCAGAGAGTTAGTCTGTAGTGTGTTGGACTGTTTCAATTCAGCATCATAGAGTTAGTCTGTAGGCTATTGTGTTGGACTGTTTCAATTCAGCATCATAGAGTTAGTCTGTATTGTGTTAGACTGTTTCAATTCAGCATCATAGAGTTAGTCTGTATTGTGTTGGACTGTTTCAATTCAGCATCATAGAGTTAGTCTGTATTGTGTTAGACTGTTTCAATTCAGCATCATAGAGTTAGTCTGTAGTGTGTTGGACTGTTTCAATTCAGCATCAGAGAGTTAGTCTGTAGTGTGTTGGACTGTTTCAATTCAGCTTCAGAGAGTTGTTAGTCTGTATTGTGTTGGACTGTTTTAATTCAGCATCAGAGAGTTAGTCTGTAGTGTGTTGGACTGTTTCAATTCAGCATCAGAGAGTTAGTCTGTAGTGTGTTGGACTGTTTCAATTCAGCATCAGAGAGTTAGTCTGTATTGTGTTGGAATGTTTCAATTCAGCTTCAGAGAGTTAGTCTGTAGTGTGTTGGGACTGTTTCAATTCAGCATCATAGAGTTAGTCTGTAGTGTGTTGGGACTGTTTCAATTCAGTCATCATAGAGTTAGTCTGTAGTGTGTTGGGACTGTTTCAATTCAGCATCAGAGAGTTAGTCTGTAGTGTGCTGGAATGTTTCAATTCAGCATCAGAGAGTTAGTCTGTAGTGTGTTGGACTGTTTCAATACAGCATCATAGTTAGTCTGTAGTGTGTTAGACTGTTTCAATTCAGTCATCATAGAGTTAGTCTTTAGTGTGTTGGACTGTTTCAATTCAGCTTCAGAGAGTTAGTCTGTAGTTTGTTGGGACTGTTTCAATTCAGCTTCAGAGAGTTAGTCTGTAGTGTGTTGGACTGTTTCAATTCAGCTTCAGAGAGTTAGTCTGTTGGGACTGTTTCAATTCAGCATCAGAGAGTTAGTCTGTAGTGTGTTGGACTGTTTCAATTCAGCATCAGAGAGTTAGTCTGTAGTGTGTTGGGACTGTTTCAATTCAGCATCAAAGAGTTAGTCTGTAGTGTGTTGGGACTGTTTCACTAAATCATCCTTATTCTCCATTAAAAGGGACAGACAGCTAGACATTGACATAAGTGTGTGTGTGTGTGTGGGGGGGGGGGGGGGGGCACAAAGTGTCCACTGCGCCTTTAAAGCATAACGCTATGGCCAAGGTGCTTTACACACACACACACACACACACACACACACACACACACACACACACACACACACACACACACACACACACACACACACACACACACACACACACACACACACACACACACAATCACCACCCACGGTGCAGCTTTGCGTAATAATGGCTGCTTTTAAAAAGATCACCAACGGTCCAACGCGCTCTGCGTGTGTGTGTGTGTGTGTGTGTGCGCGCGTGCTGCGTGCTTCTTTCAAAACGTCAGCCTGCAATGACCTAGCCGGGGCGAGCGACAAGGACACGCACTATACTGACGCACACACACACACACACACACACACACACACACACACACACCGCACACATCACTGACACTTGGACCACATTTCGCAAACACACAGAGAGAGAGAGAGAGAGAGAGAGAGAGAGAGAGAGAGAGAGAGAGAGAGAGAGAGAATATCGCGACAGTGTGCCACTGACTCCACTCACCTTGACAGCAGCTGACAGCGTCAAAAACAACAGAGTCAAACTGTCAATAAAGTTCATGGTTGATAAAATACAAACCAACCAAAAACAAAAATATATATATCCCCAAAAAAATATCCAAAAGATGAACGTTTTAAAATCCAAGCAAGGCTTTTTGTTGTTTTGTTTCTATATATAATATAGTTATCAAAATATGAACGTCGATCTCTTGGGTTGGCTGATATGATTGATTATAATTCCTCCCCCGGAAAAATGACCACAGAACCAGAACCTTAAGGTGCTAGAAAGGAGGTCTCTGGACCGGGACCGGAACCGTATTACAGGACAAACGGCGCGGCGCTAGAAGTGCTGTAGAAGAACATACACTAATAATAATATTAATAATGATAATCCTCGTGGTAATAAACGGTAAGGATCCATGTTGGTCTTGCTCCATGCGCGTCCCGCCGCCGATAACAACAACAAACAATCAATCCTCTGCGCATTATAACAACAACAACAACTATAACTTCTTCTTCTTTAAGTGATATTTATAATCCTTTTTCCTCCGGTTCTCTCGTCTCAGCTGTTGCCGATGACCCTGCAGAGCGTGTCCAGGAACAGTAGGATCCAGGCGGCCAGGCTTCTCACATCGTTCCGGAGGAGCTGCGGTGGATCCGCCGTGGGAGCGAAGACATGCGGGGAGGAGACCCTCCACATCACGAGAGAAGGACCCCCGCCGGCATGGCGCGTGTGTTGTCGTGTATAGTGCGCGCGTTTGCGTGTGTGTGCGCGCGTGTGTCGATGTCTGTGTGTCCGGTGCGTGCGTATAATATACGTGCGGCCGGCGCGGGGTCCGTCTCCACACACACACACACACACGCGCACCGCGGCACACACACACGTCCACTGGACTGTCTGGATCAGAAACTTAGTTATAATCCTTCTCGTGCGCGCGCGTGCGTCGTAATAAGGTGTGCACGAATCCTCGTAAGATCCTCCGTTTGCGTTTTTTTTCTTTAAAAAAATAATATATATATCCGTTTTTTTTAAAGTGGAGAAAACTTTTCCCTCCTGCTGATCTTCTTCTTGTGGAGGCCGTCCGTTTCCTTCACGCTCACTATCTGACTGTGTGTGTGTGTGTGTGTGTGTCACAGTGTGTGTGTGTGTGTGTGTGTGTGTGTGTGTCAGTGTGCGTGTGTGTGCTGTCTGTCCGTTAGTGAGTCGTCCCTGCAGTCACAACCATGCAGCGGTTTAGGTCCAGCTCTGTTCGTGTGTGTGCGTTGTGTGCGTTGTGTGTGCGTTGTGTCCACTCTGCCTGGACTGGACAGACTGGACCGGCGCAGCGCGAGCCCCGCTCTGCCGGTCCGGGGCTACGCGCTCATTGGTGCTTCATTGGCTAGGTAGGTGTGTCCTCCTGTCTTGTGTGTGTGTGTGTGTGTGTGTGTGTGTGTGCGTGTGTGTGTGTGTGTGTGTGCGTGTGTGTGTGTGTGTGTGTGTGTGTGTGTGTGTGTGTGTGTGTGTGTTCTGTGGTGGTGTGTGTGTGTGTGCGTGTGAGTGCGCGCGGTGCGAGCGTGCCGTGGCGCACAGACAGACAGACAGACAGACACCTATATAATTATTATATCTTTGGGATTCCATTCCAAAAGCTAATCTACATAAGTTCACTAAACCAAATTGGCCTATACGTGATTTATTGTAATAATTGGCATCTGTTTAGATGTCAATTCAACTATAGAGTCAATTCAGCCTTAATTGGACATTTATTTAGCAGACGCTCGAGATGGACTTGGATCAACATTATGCTATTATTAGTCATATAGAATAGATTAAGCACAGTCTAGACAGACTGGTGGCTTCTCAAGGTGGGGTCCGGACTCCGGGGACCCCCCCGCGCGCAGGGACCCCTGGGGTCCTTGGGGGGGATTCCAGGGGGTCCTTGATAGAGGGAGGGGGGGGGGGGGGGGGGGGGGGTGTCTATACATGTTGCTCAGTCACAGCTCGTCACTGCATGATATTTCTGAATGGGCATTCTGGAGAAAAAGCATATATATAAAAAAAGATCCAATTTGAATTTATAAATTCAAATTGGATATATATATATATATTTTTTTAACACATCTTCACACATGTGTTCTATATAATAGGGACCATGCAGGGGGTCCGCGGACCACCAGATAATACAAATCAACGTGCATGCAGGGAGTGACTGATATAGGAAAGAGTTTTTGTCTGTCTGTGGGTGGCTGTGTGAACACACACGTAGCCTGTTGGACACTGTCCAACAGTCGGACAGGTGTGTGTGTGTGTGTGTGTGTGTGTGTGTGTGTGTGTGTGTGTGTGTGTGTGTGTCGTCTCTCACCGCCACTCTGCATCATGTGATGTGTGAGTGAGTGTGTGTCACTGCATGCGTGATGCGGGCGGCCGAGGCGAACAGACGCACGCGACTTTCCATGACAACCAACGAACGAACGACGCACACGCACGCACGCACGCACGCACGCAACGCGCCGCGCCATCGACCCTCCCCCGTAGTCTCGGAAACCCATGCGTGCAGGCTGGTCGGTGTGTGTGCGCGTGCGCGTCCCTATCGAATACATGCGCATATTAAATAATGTTTGATTTTAACTCTGAGTGAGATGGAAAAAATATGTAAAAAAAAGAAAGAAAATAAGGTAAATTGCCGTCTGTCAAATTGTCACCATTCAGTGAAATATATTAGCTTTTATTGTTTGTCTCCCTGTCAGAATAATGAATGAGCTCAAGACTGAAAGGTGTTCATTTCTTTTCATGAATGACTTTAGTGTTGTATAATGTAGGCTATAAAGCTCAGGCTGTATCATAATGCAACCTTTAATTGTGAAGACCAAATAATGCGGTTTATAATATGATCTTAATCTAAGCCGCATTGCATTGAATTCAAACACATCAAAACTGGTATAAACAAAAACCCAAATAATATGGTTTGTTGTTCCATATCGTCTGCAATGCATTCACTCTACAACCCTCAGCATGTCCCAGCGACGCCCTCTGCTGACCGGTTCGGTTACTGCATGCACATGCAGAGGAGCTTGTGCCAGGCAGGGCATGGTGGCATAAGATGACCTCATTGAGGGGCGCTAGCCCCCCCGCTATGTGTCCAGCTTTGAGGGTTCGTGGCAGGGACGTGCAGAGAGTGTTAGAGGGGCAGGGGCTGACATCCCTTAACCCATTCTGACCTGAGATCAGATTAAAAAAATGTCTTCTACATCATAGTTTTCATTCTGACCTGAGATCAGATTCTAAAAATGTCTTCTACATCATAGTTTTCATTCTGACCTGAGATCAGATTCTAAAAATGTTCTTCTACATCCTGACAGTTTTCATTCTGACCTGAGATCAGATTCTACAAATGTCAGTCGCTCTTCGATTAAAAAAGAATAGCAGACCTACAAGCGCGCTATGAGCTTGTAGATCTGCTATTTTTCAATAGCTAAAGCATAAAATAGTGCCAACACCAAAATGGGTTACTGCCCAGAATGGGTTAAGAGGGCACTTTTGGACAAAAAAAAATAATAATAGCGAAAATAGCAGATCTAGAAGCTCTCAACGTGTCGCGCTGCGACGCGTTGAGAGCTTGTAGATCTGCTATTTTCAGGGCGCAACCTGCATGTATACGACATGGCTTTATAAACAAATGTGTTCAACGCAAAGTCCTGCATTCAGGAGACTTCGGGGGGGAAAGCAATTCTCCTGAATGCTGTACCAATCCAGGAGTGAGTGAAATCGCCTCATGCGCTGTGTTGAGCAACTTAATGCTGGTGGATGGGAGGAGAAATCTATTAATATATACAGTAAGAGACAGACTGACTGACGGCGAGCAAACACCGGGCGACGGATGGGAATGCAGTGACAGTCAGAGGGACAGGTATGTGTGCCTGAATGCAGTGACAGTCAGAGGGACAGGTATGTGTGGATGGGAATGCAGTGACAGTCAGAGGGACAGGTATGTGTGGATGGGAATGCAGTGACAGTCAGAGGGACAGGTATGTGTGCCTGAATGCAGTGACAGTCAGAGGGACAGGTATGTGTGGATGGGAATGCAGTGACAGTCAGAGGGACAGGTATGTGTGCCTGAATGCAGTGACAGTCAGAGGGACAGGTATGTGTGGATGGGAATGCAGTGACAGTCAGAGGGACAGGTATGTGTGGGAATGCAGTGACAGTCAGAGGGACAGGTATGTGTGGATGGGAATGCAGTGACAGTCAGAGGGACAGGTATGTGTGGCTGAATGCAGTGACAGTCAGAGGGACAGGTATGTGTGGGAATGCAGTGACAGTCAGAGGGACAGGTATGTGTGGGAATGCAGTGACAGTCAGAGGGACAGGTATGTGTGGCTGAATGCAGTGACAGTCAGAGGGACAGGTATGTGTGGCTGAATGCAGTGACAGTCAGAGGGACAGGTATGTGTGGATGGGAATGCAGTGACAGTCAGAGGGACAGGTATGTGTGGATGTGAATGCAGTGACAGTCAGAGGGACAGGTATGTGTGGATGTGAATGCAGTGACAGTCAGAGGGACAGGTATGTGTGACTGAATGCAGTGACAGTCAGAGGGACAGGTATGTGTGGCTGAATGCAGTGACAGTCAGAGGGACAGGTATGTGTGGCTGAATGCAGTGACAGTCAGAGGGACAGGTATGTGTGGGAATGCAGTGACAGTCAGAGGGACAGGTATGTGTGGATGGGAATGCAGTGACAGTCAGAGGGACAGGTATGTGTGGATGGGAATGCAGTGACAGTCAGAGGGACAGGTATGTGTGGATAGGAATGCAGTGACAGTCAGAGGGACAGGTATGTGTGGATGGGAATGCAGTGACAGTCAGAGGGACAGGTATGTGTGGATGGGAATGCAGTGACAGTCAGAGGGACAGGTATGTGTGCCTGAATGCAGTGACAGTCAGAGGGACAGGTATGTGTGCCTGAATGCAGTGACAGTCAGAGGGACAGGTATGTGTGCCTGAATGCAGTGACAGTCAGAGGGACAGGTATGTGTGCATGACGTAACCCGACCCATTCAGCCCTGAATGAGGTCGGACGCACGCGGAGGTGTGTCGCCTTATGACCTTTATTATAACCACGTTAACCATTGTTTAAAAAAACTTTTATAGCTGTTGAAAAATAAGCGGAGCTAGCTAGCAGGCTCGTAATCGTTAAAATGTGGCGCAAATCTTTGAATATATTATTATTCCTTCCCGGCGAATGCAAATTTTAACTCAAATCTTTGCTTGTGTGTGTGTGTGTGTGTGTGTGTGTGTGTGGGGGGGGGGGGGTCCACGGAACAACATATTTTAACTCAAATCTTTGCTTGCCACAGAACAACATATTTTAACTCAAATCTTTGCTTGCCACAGAACAACATATTTTAACTCAAATCTTTGCTTGCCACAGAACAACATATTTTAACTCAAATCTTTGCTTGCCACAGAACAACATATTCTCAGATGGGGGTCGGCGGCCAAATACATATAATTTGGGAGTTATTGACATGAATTAAACGTTTTGAGAACCATACACCATAATACACAATCCTACACGATCGGAGCCGATATAATGAATATACAGGCATGTACATATCCAAACATGTGCAGGTGTTGGATTGTACATCAAAGGTGATCCTTTTGAATCTTCTCAAGGGGAACTTTTTCAAAGCCAATGTTAGTCTAAACTGTAGATTATTCCACGACCAATAAGGGCCAAAGAAGGCCAGACATTTTGTACCCCCCTCGGATTTGAATGCTGGTTCTACACACCGCCCACTGTGTCCTCCGACTGTCCTGGAAGGTCTAACTGAAGAATAACACTGAGGTTCATCAGCAGTGGCACTGAGCTCCCATTTCTGCTGACTCAGAGTGTGTGTGTGTGTGTGTGTGTGTGTGTGTGTGTGTGTGTGTGTGTGTGTGTGTGTGTGTGTGTGTGCCTGTGTGCGTTGGGGGTGGGTGGTTGGTTGGGGGGATCGGGAGAGGGGGTGGTGGTGTAGGGTAGGATCAGACTTGGAGGATATGAGGGGGCCTTTGGGTGAGGATATGAGGGGGCCTTTGGTTGAGGATATGAGGGGGCCTTTGGTTAAGGATATGAGGGGGCCTTTGGTTGAGGATATGAGGGGGCCTTTGGGTGAGGATATGAGGGGGCCTTTGGTTGAGGATATGAGGGGGCCTTTGGGTGAGGATATGAGGGGGCCTTTGGTTGAGGATATGAGGGGGCCTTTGGTTGAGGATATGAGGGGGCCTTTGGTTGAGGATATGAGGGGGCCTTTGGTTGAGGATATGAGGGGGCCTTTGGGTGAGGATATGAGGGGGCCTTTGGTTGAGGATATGAGGGGGCCTTTGGTTGGTTGAGGATATGAGGGGGCCTTTGGTTGGTTGAGGATATGAGGGGGCCTTTGGTTGAGGATATGAGGGGGCCTTTGGGTGAGGATATGAGGGGGCCTTTGGTTGGTTGAGGATATGAGGGGGCCTTTGGGTGAGGATATGAGGGGGCCTTTGGGTGAGGATATGAGGGGGCCTTTGGGTGAGGATATGAGGGGGCCTTTGGTTGGTTGAGGATATGAGGGGGCCTTTGGGTGAGGATATGAGGGGGCCTTTGGGTGAGGATATGAGGGGGCCTTTGGTTGGTTGAGGATATGAGGGGGCCTTTGGGTGAGGATATGAGGGGGCCTTTGGGTGAGGATATGAGGGGGCCTTTGGTTGGTTAAGGATATGAGGGGGCCTTTGGTTGAGGATATGAGGGGGCCTTTGGTTGAGGATATGAGGGGGCCTTTGGTTGAGGATATGAGGGGGCCTTTGGTTGAGGATATGAGGGGGCCTTTGGGTGAGGATATGAGGGGGCCTTTGGTTGGTTGAGGATATGAGGGGGCCTTTGGGTGAGGATATGAGGGGGCCTTTGGGTGAGGATATGAGGGGGCCTTTGGTTGGTTGAGGATATGAGGGGGCCTTTGGGTGAGGATATGAGGGGGCCTTTGGTTGGTTAAGGATATGAGGGGGCCTTTGGTTGAGGATATGAGGGGGCCTTTGGTTGAGGATATGAGGGGGCCTTTGGTTGAGGATATGAGGGGGCCTTTGGTTGCTTTGGAGGCAAACGTCAGAGTTTTGTACTCTGTGCGGGTGGAAGACAATGGAGGGAACGGAGAAGGGGGGAGACGTGTGGGAAATGAAGACCAAGCGAGCTGCGGCACTTTGGATCAACTGGGATGAGAGGCTTTGAGTGTGCATGCCGCTATAGGCCAAAAAGGAGAGAGTTACAATAGTCAAGTTTTGATATGATTGGACAAGGAGCTGGGCTGACTCCTGGTCTAATCATTATGTTATAGAGTGTAAACCTCCTCCTGGATGAGGAAGGGTCTGCTGTTTTCCTAAATGAACGCCAGGCTACAATGCAAATGGAACCCAGGAAACTAAACTATGAGACGTATAGAGCGTCGCAGTCCCTCCCCCTTTCAGAACAACGAACGGCCCAGGAAATGAATCCCAATGCATTTTTTATTTTATTTTATTTAAAGACCTTTTAAGCGTCGTACGAAGCCAACTCTTGTCGTGACAAATCATGACAACAAACACAATTCTTCGGGCCAAACAAAGTATTAGAAAGTAGAAAAAAACGGCAGGTTATACAACACTTCTTTTGTTGTTTTCCTTCTTTGTAATTCTTTGTTTGGTCCACAATGTTGTGCGTGTTGTCGTGATTTGTCACGACAAGCGTTGGCTTCGTACGACGCTTTAAAAGGTCTTTAAATAAATAATTTAAGAAATGCCTATATGGGAAAAATGCATTGGGATTCATTTCATGGGCCACTCGTTGTTCTGCGAGGCTCTATATGGAACAGGCAACTCCAGTATCTCCCCTCTCACCCCCCCCCCCTCTCTCTCTCTCTCACTCTCTCTCTCTCTCCCTCTCTCTCTCTCTGTCCCTCTCCCCTCTCTCTCTCTCTCTCTCTGACACAGTGACTCTGCTTGCCTTCAAAGGTCCAGTGTTGTCAACAGTGCAGGTGTGTTAATCAATTACCAATCTGGGCTCAGGTGTGTCCGTTACAGGCAGGTGGCCAGTCCCTCTGGCTCATCCTCATACCCACAGCAATAGTGTACAATACAGTAAAGTACGGCACAGTACAGTACAGTACAGTACAGTACACCGCTCCATATCATAGATTCTCTGAAATCCAAACACACTAGTGTCCATTCATGCTGTAATGTATAGGCTTACATGTGCATGCACTATTCTCTGATTACATGCACGCACGCACACACACGCACACACGTGCGTCTGTAATCAACGTAACTCAAGAACCGTTCGCCTCAACGACTTCAAATTCGACACACGCGTTCCACACCCCCACAGGGAGGGCAGTGCCCGGTGTCGTTCCACACCCCCACAGGGAGGGCAGTGCCCGGTGTCGTTCCACACCCCCCACAGGGAGGGCAGTGCCCGGTGTCGTTCCACACCCCCCACAGGGAGGGCAGTGCCCGGTGTCGTTCCACACCCCCCACAGGGATGGCAGTGCCCGGTGTTGTTCCACACCCCCACAGGGAGTGCAGGGGGGAGGGGGGGTTCACATGCAGTAAAGGCCGTCGGGATCGGGAGTCGAACCCGCGGCACACTGCCAGACTCGGGCTACACCGGCCAAGGTGCCTGGACCGCTGAGCCACGGCCCAGGCCGGGATATTCCCTATTTTTAACATAGTTAATTCTATTTAATGACACAATTATAGCAATGCAAAGCTGTGTGTGTGTGTGTCTGTGCAGCGTGCATGCGGTTTACAGTAATGTTTACAGTAATGTAACAGAGGCATTCCAGCAGACAGCCTCATGGCGCTCTGCCAGCCACTGCCGTCTCCTGCAGCCAAATTACACATTATTCTCTCTGCTCACTTCTCCTCCACGATCACTCCCTTCCTCTGTGCGCGCGCGTGCGCGTGTGTGTGTGTGTGTGTGTGTGCATGTGTGTGTGTGTGGCCGACTGCCCCGACAGGCTTCGCAGCATTTCAGAAGATAATTTATGGAGAGGACGATGTTCCCAAAATACTTGTTTTACGGTATGTTATACGGTATTGTTTTACGGTATGTTATACGGTATTGTTTTACGGTATGTTATACAGTATTGTTTTACGGTATGTTATACGGTATTGTTTTACGGTATGTTCTACGGTATTGTTTTACGGTATGTTATACGGTATTGTTTTACGGTATGTTATACGGTATTGTTTTACGGTATGTTATACGGTATTGTTTTACGGTATGTTATACGGTATTGTTTTACGGTATGTTATTGTTTTACGGTATGTTATACGGTATTGTTTTACGGTATGTTATACGGTATTGTTTTACGGTATGTTATACGGTATTGTTTTACGGTATGTTATACGGTATTGTTTTACGGTATTGTTTTACGGTATGTTATACGGTATTGTTTTACGGTATGTTATACGGTATTGTTTTACGGTATGTTATACGGTATTGTTTTACGGTATGTTATACGGTATTGTTTTACGGTATGTTCTACGGTATTGTTTTACGGTATGTTATACGGTATTGTTTTACGGTATGTTTTACGGTATGTTATACGGTATTGTTTTACGGTATGTTATGTTAACACTTTTAGACCGGAGGACGATTCTATACAAATGTCTTCTAAATCCTGACCGTTTTCTTTAAAAACCTCATGTTTCAAAAGTTCCAGCAGGGACCTCGATCCCAGAAGCAAAGATTTGAGTTAACAATGTTCGCTCTGAAAGAATATATATTAAAAAATGTCAGCACACAAATAGCATACCTACAAGCTCTTATAGGGCGGCTGTGCTACGAGCTTGTATAGGTGTGTGTGTGTGTGTGTGTGAGTGCGTGCGTATGTGCGTGCGCGGCTGTGTGGAATGGCGTGATGGTGAGGTTGTAACAGAGCGAGGTGTTTCTGAGGGCCTCTCCCCGTTCTGTAATCTAGTATAAATTATAGCAGGATTAGCCAATCACACACATGCTGATAACACCTGATAAACCCTGGCTGGGCTGGACACCGCGTGACTGACTGGGAGTCTGCGTGTGTGTGTGTGTGTGTGTGTGTGTGTGTGTGTGTGTGACGTGTGTGTGTGTGTGTGTGTGTGCGTGCGTGTGTATGTGTTTACATGCAGTACGTGCAAGGCTGAAAACCTGAATGAGGAGTGTGTGTGAGAGAGAGAGAGAGAGAGAGAGGGAGAGAGAGGCAGGCCAAAAGTTCAAGTGCTTCAACGAGTGGTGGAAAAAATAACCGTTACCTCCCACTTCAACACAACTCCTCTCTCTCTCTCTCCCTCTCTCTCTCTTCCAGTAACTGCACAAGTTTTGCTGTCTGTCTATTTTGAGGAAAGCAGTTCAAAGGGTCGACAAGTCAGCAAAAAACGAAAGTTAAAAATGAAAGAATGAGAGAGAGAGAGGAGAATTTGACCTTTAACCCCGACCTTCATGGGTCGTTCCTGTCGGCACCGATCATTCTGTGTGTTCCCACATGTCAGGAGGACCAAGGAAAGGTCTGAGGTCACCAAAACACCCTAAAACACCCTGGACAACGCTCCACACGTCCCAGACTCTTCTCTAAAACACCCTGGACAACGCTCCACACGTCCCAGACTCTTCTCCCTTCTCTAAAACACCCTGGACAACGCTCCACACGTCCCAGACTCTTCTCCCTTCTCTAAAACACCCTGGACAACGCTCCACACGTCCCAGACTCTTCTCCCTTCTCTAAAACACCCTGGACAACGCTCCACACGTCCCAGACTCTTCTCCCTTCTCTAAAACACCCTGGACAACGCTCCACACGTCCCAGACTCTTCTCCCTTCTCTAAAACACCCTGGACAACGCTCCACACGTCCCAGACTCTTCTCCCTTCTCTAAAACACCCTGGACAACGCTCCACACGTCCCAGACTCTTCTCCCTTCTCTAAAACACCCTGGACAACGCTCCACACGTCCCAGACTCTTCTCCCTTCTCTAAAACACCCTGGACAACGCTCCACACGTCCCAGACTCTTCTCCCTTCTCTAAAACACCCTGGACAACGCTCCACACGTCCCAGACTCTTCTCCCTTCTCTAAAACACCCTGGACAACGCTCCACACGTCCGGTTCAGTTCTTTTCCACCGGTTGGTTCCCAATGGGAACCGGTTCAGTTCTTTTCCACCGGTTGGTTCCCAGTGGGAACCGGTTCAGTTCTTTTCCACCGGTTGGTTCCCAATGGGAACCGGTCCAGTTCTTTTCCACCGGTTGGTTCCCAATGGGAACCGGTTCAGTTATTTTCCACCGGTTGGTTCCCAGTGGGAACCGGTTCAGTTCTTTTCCACCGGTTGGTTCCCAATGGGAACCGGTCCAGTTCTTTTCCACCGGTTGGTTCCCAATGGGAACCGGTTCAGTTCTTTTCCACCGGTTGGTTCCCAGTGGGAACCGGTTCAGTTCTTTTCCACCGGTTGGTTCCCAATGGGAACCGGTCCAGTTCTTTTCCACCGGTTGGTTCCCAGTGGGAACCGGTTCAGTTCTTTTCCACCGGTTGGTTCCCAATGGGAACCGGTTCAGTTATTTTCCACCGGTTGGTTCCCAGTGGGAACCGGTTCAGTTCTTTTCCACCGGTTGGTTCCCAACGGGAACCGGTCCAGTTCTTTTCCACCGGTTGGTTCCCAGTGGGAACCGGTTCAGTTCTTTTCCACCGGTTGGTTCCCAATGGGAACCGGTTCAGTTCTTTTCCACCGGTTGGTTCCCAGTGGGAACCGGTTCAGTTATTTTCCACCGGTTGGTTCCCAGTGGGAACCGGTTCAGTTCTTTTCCACCGGTTGGTTCCCAGTGGGAACCGGTTCAGTTCTTTTCCACCGGTTGGTTCCCAATGGGAACCGGTTCAGTTCTTTTCCACCGGTTGGTTCCCAGTGGGAACCGGTTCAGTTATTTTCCACCAGTTGGTTCCCAGTGGGAACCGGTTCAGTTCTTTTCCACCGGTTGGTTCCCAGTGGGAACCGGTTCAGTTCTTTTCCACCGGTTGGTTCCCAATGGGAACCGGTTCAGTTCTTTTCCACCGGTTGGTTCCCAGTGGGAACCGGTCCAGTTCTTTTTGGTTTTTAGTCCATGAGCCAGAGCTCCAACATTGGTGGGCAAACTATACCCTACATTAAATTGTTTATAAGATCAATACAAGTAAATTAATACATGATAATCCTTCCACAGTAGTAGCTTTTTCATATTTTTGATTATTTTGCATATTTTCCTATACATAATGCCTCATTTGCATATTTAAAAATGTAAAATTTGTAATACAATAAATCATTGTCTTCGTGTAAGTACTCAATTGGGGAAGTTTAATGGTGATAACAATCTAATATAGCTATGGTTTTGCTATACACTCAATTCATAATTAACGTTTCAATTTTGGAGCTCTGGCTCATGGACTAAAAACCAAAAAGAACTGAACCGGTTCCCACATGGGAACCAACCGGTGGAAAAGAGGCCTGTGTGTGAGCACACGCACACACACGCACACGCACACAGCTCTCTAAAGGGAGAGTAGCGCCCGCACTGAACTCATTACACAAATATTTACTCCCCCCCGACATGAAAGAGCCTTTTACCCATAAAACACCAGGGTTTAATCATTCACCTGCAGGACTGTTTGATTCAAGTGTTGGAAACCTGAATTATAATACATCGTATGTGTACTGAAACATTATACTGCATGATAAGACACTGTATGGATTCATTAAAATATACAGTTGATAAGACACTGTATAGGTTAATTAAAATATGTGTGTGACTGTGAATGGTGCATTTATATAGCGCCTTTATCCAAGGGGCTTTACATAGATTGTGTATTACATTCACACATTCACACACCTTTACATAGATTGTGTATTACATTCACCCATTCACACACACATTCACACACCTTTACATAGATTGTGTATTACATTCACACATTCACACACCTTTACATAGATTGTGCATTACATTCACCCATTCACACACCTTTACATAGATTGTGCATTACATTCACCCATTCACACACCTTTACATAGATTGTGTATTACATTCACCCATTCACACACCTTTACATAGATTGTGCATTACATTCACCCATTCACACACACATTCACACACCTTTACATAGATTGTGTATTACATTCACCCATTCACACACCTTTACATAGATTGTGCATTACATTCACCCATTCACACACACATTCACACACCTTTACATAGATTGTGCATTACATTCACCCATTCACACACACATTCACAAACCGATGGCGGCGGAACTTGCAATGCAAGGTACCGACCAGCACATCGGGAGCAATCTGGGGTTCAGTGTCTTTGCCCAAGGACACTTCGACATGTAGACAGGAGGGAAGGAGCCGGGATTCAAACCGCAACATCTCCACTATAGCTAAAGAGTGCTGGGCTGCGCCCCAAAAATAGCTGATCTACTGTAGATCTGCTATGTTTATGTCCAAAAGTGTCCTCTTTCAGTATTTTAGCCCCTGCCCAAGTCCCATTCACTGGTTTAATACAATATGTTTAAGAGCAGACCCTGAGCATGCTCTCTGCATGCCTACACACCCCACACACACACACACACACACAGGTTAAATACGTCTGCATGAGATCATGCTCACGTGGGACCTTCTAGAAGCCTCCTAGAAGACTCCACATCCATCACGACTCACACGGCTTTTCTCTATCAATTACTATTAATGTCATTTCCATGGACACCCCCGCACGGCACGATGCTGCTCCAATAGGAGGGCTCCATGGACGAGAGCACTGACCTCTGACCCCCCCCCCCCCACACACACACACACCCCCCCAGGAGGAATAATGGACCCACCCAGTGACATCATAACCAGGATGGGGGGGGGGGGTGATGAAGCCTGAACTCTTTTGCTGTCGGGTGGAAAGCTTGTATGTACAAAAGGGTTAATTTTGTGTTCATATTTAAGAGTCGTTCTACAAGCTCACAGCACGCCAATGCGCCACAACAGGTTGTGAGCTTTTTAGGTCAGCCATTTACACACCTTTTTGTACGATGAAGTAAGGTGTTAATCTACCGAAAAAACATACAAAATGTAAATGCCGAGAGCAATGATACGCATTCCGTTGTCGTCAGGCAAAAAACGACATATTTAAACTTTCTTGTGATTATTTCGTAAATCAACGCTCTACACTCTAGAGCGTTGATTTACACGTTAGCCGGGGCGCCTGATGGAGGGGAAAGGAACTGGTTGGAATAACGTGTTCCTTCCACGCGCTGCGACGTCCAACCAGGGAAACTCCCCCCTGTCAGGTGTAAAGGAGCAACTTGGACACTCAGGCATGAAGGAAGCATGAGTTCAAGTCCGTTTGCTCTCCCCAGGTTGGCGGAGGGTGTGTACTAGAGCCCAGGATCACATTAGATGATTGACACAGGGGTGAAAACAAGCTCTAGTCTACGCGACACGCTTTGAGCTTGTAGATCTGCTACTTTTTTAAATTAGAATCCTGAGAACAATGAGGTTTGGCCATACGAGGATTCCACATCGACGGAGAGGATTCTCTGCGGTAATGATAATAGTCTAATGAAATCCTGCTTATCCCATTCTGAACGGGAACCCATTCTGGTGTTATAGCATCATGTTATGCTTTAGCTATTGAAAAATAGCAGACCTACAAGCTCGTAGCGCGCCACCGAGTGGCGCGCTACGAGCTTGTAGGTCTGCTATTTTTTTGAAAAATCGAAGAACGACTGACATTTTTTAGAATCTGATCTCAGGTCAGAATGGGTTTAATCAGACCAGTGTGTGTCCAGTGGAAACCTGGTATGAATCTGATCTCAGGTCAGAATGGGTTAATAGTCCTATTATCTCTGTTAACATAATGACCCCCCCGAGGCTGCGCGCTGTGAGTAATGCCGTGTTCTCTTATCCGAGCCACACCGCGGTTTACGGGAAACCGGGCCCCGCTGTCATCATCAGGCCCAACTCAGATCAGAGCTTTAGATTAAAATAATAAAACCCGGTCCGGCATCGGCATCTCGCAGAGCAGGAGCCATGCAGTGGAGAAAGAAGCTGTTGCATTCTTCTGGAGAACAACATTTATTAAAATCTATACTTACTGTAAATTCCCCAGAAGAGAAGTGAGAGCTGTTATATAGTCTAGAGCGTTGCAGACCCGCCCCCCCTCGAGAGACCCCTGCAGAGAATAATTCCCAGTTCATTTTTTAAAGTATTCATTTAAAGACGTTTACGCCGCGGAGAAAGCCAAATCATGACAATAAACACAATGTTTTGGGCCGATCAAATACTTAGAAAGACGAAGAAAAAGGCAGGATACAACACTTTTTGTTTTGTTTTTCTTCTTATAAATTATTTGATCTGCCCAAAACATCAGGATGTAGAATACATTTATAGAATATGATCTCAGGTCAGAATGGGTTAAGTAACGGAGTGCAGCTGCTCTCGCAGTGTTTTATGTAAAAAATCGTTCTCTGTCTCGACCTCCCTCAGTCTTGACTCAGACTTAAACCCCCCCCCCCCCCTCCGGACATGACCCTGACTCAGACTGGTTCTAGGACCAGGTGGACTCGTCTACAACACTAGTTTTCTAGACAAAAGGTTGTAAAAAGGGTTTGTTTCCCATGAAGAACGTCCAATCATCCTATTGGCTCATAATTATATGGACCAATAGGTCAATGTCTCTGATCTGACAGGAGCTCATTTCTATACTGTCAGCGACGGTCCACTGTGTAGAGACCGGGAAACTGAGAACATGTGTTCCAACATTAAATGTGTTCCAAAATAAAACAAAAGACACACACACACACACGCACACAGAATAAGTGTTTTGTCTTCATGTGTGAGTGCAATAAATATGTCTGAATCCCTGGATCATTCAGTTGCAGCAACACTCTGGACAGCATAATTTATCACATCTTGTAACGTCCAGCCGGTTGGTTGAATTATCGTGTTGTAATTTGTAAAACACCCATGCAGACCAAGACTCCACACAGAAAGGCCTCACATGTTCTCCCCTGTCCCCTAGGGTATAGGTACCCTCACATGTTCTCCCCTGTCCCCTAGGGTATAGGTACCCTCACATGTTCTCCCCTGTCCCCTAGGGTATAGGTACCCTCACATGTTCTCCCCTTGTCCCCTAGGGTAGGTACCCTCACATAAAAAACTAAAACCGTGATATTATCAAAACATCAATATCAATCGTATCAAGACAATCTTACATTTCCTCCGAAAAGGTATTTTGAATCAGTGAATCAGTGTGGACGCTGTGATAAAAGGTATTTTGAATCAGTGTGGACGCTGTGATAAAAGGTGTTTTGAATCAGTGTGGACGCTGTGATAAAAGGTGTTTTGAATCAGTGTGGACGCTGTGATAAAAGGTGTTTTGAATCAGTGTGGACGCTGTGATAAAAGGTGTTTTGAATCAGTGTGGACGCTGTGATAAAAGGTGTTTTGAATCAGTGTGGACGCTGTGATAAAAGGTATTTTGAATCAGTGTGGACGCTGTGATAAAAGGTATTTTGAATCAGTGTGGACGCTGTGATAAAAGGTATTTTGAATCAGTGTGGACGCTGTGATAAAAGGTATTTTGAATCAGTGTGGACGCTGTGATAAAAGGTATTTTGAATCAGTGTGGACGCTGTGATAAAAGGTATTTTGAATCAGTGTGGACGCTGTGATAAAAGGTATTTTGAATCAGTGTGGACGCTGTGATAAAAGGTATTTTGAATCAGTGTGAACGCTGTGATAAAAGGTATTTTGAATCAGTGTGGACGCTGTGATAAAAGGTATTTTGAATCAGTGTGGACGCTGTGATAAAAGGTATTCTGAATCAGTGTGGACGCTGTGATAAAAGGTATTTTGAATCAGTGTGGACGCTGTGATAAAAGGTATTTTGAATCAGTATGGACGCTGTGATAAAAGGTATTTTGAATCAGTGTGGACGCTGTGATAAAAGGTATTCTGAATCAGTGTGGACGCTGTGATAAAAGGTATTCTGAATCAGTGTGGACGCTGTGATAAAAGGTATTTTGAATCAGTGTGGACGCTGTGATAAAAGGTATTTTGAATCAGTGTGGACGCTGTGATAAAAGGTATTCTGAATCAGTGTGGACGCTGTGATAAAAGGTATTTTGAATCAGTGTGGACGCTGTGATAAAATGTATTTTGAATCAGTGTGGACGCTGTGATAAAAGGTATTTTGAATCAGTGTGGACGCTGTGATAAAAGGTATTTTGAATCAGTGTGGACGCTGTGATAAAAGGTATTTTGAATCAGTGTGGACGCTGTGATAACAGGTGTTTTGAATCAGTGTGGACGCTGTGATAAAATGTATTTTGAATCAGTGTGGACACTGTGATAAAAGGTATTTTGAATCAGTGTGGACGCTGTGATAAAAGGTATTCTGAATCAGTGTGGACGCTGTGATAAAAGGTATTCTGAATCAGTGTGGACGCTGTGATAAAAGGTATTCTGAATCAGTGTGGACGCTGTGATAAAAGGTATTTTGAATCAGTGTGGACGCTGTGATAAAAGGTATTTTGAATCAGTGTGGACGCTGTGATAATAGGTATTTTGAATCAGTGTGGACGCTGTGATAAAAGGTATTCTGAATCAGTGTGGACGCTGTGATAAAAGGTATTTTGAATCAGTGTGGACGCTGTGATAAAAGGTATTTTGAATCAGTGTGGACGCTGTGATAAAAGGTATTTTGAATCAGTGTGGACGCTGTGATAAAAGGTATTTTGAATCAGTGTGGACGCTGTGATAAAAGGTGTTTTGAATCAGTGTGGACGCTGTGATAAAAGGTATTTTGAATCAGTGTGGACGCTGTGATAAAAGGTATTTTGAATCAGTGTGGACGCTGTGATAAAAGGTATTTTGAGTCAGTGTGAACGCTGTGATAAAAGGTATTTTGAATCAGTGTGGACGCTGTGATAAAATGTGTTTTGAATCAGTGTGAACGCTGTGATAAAAGGTATTTTGAATCAGTGTGGACGCTGTGATAAAAGGTATTTTGAATCAGTGTGGACGCTGTGATAAAAGGTATTTTGAATCAGTGTGGACGCTGTGATAAAAGGTATTTTGAATCAGTGTGGACGCTGTGATAAAAGGTGTTTTGAATCAGTGTGAACGCTGTGATAAAAGGTATTTTGAATCAGTGTGGACGCTGTGATAAAAGGTATTTTGAATCAGTGTGGACGCTGTGATAAAAGGTATTTTGAATCAGTGTGGACGCTGTGATAAAAGGTATTTTGAATCAGTGTGAACGCTGTGATAAAAGGTATTTTGAATCAGTGTGGACGCTGTGATAAAAGGTATTTTGAATCAGTGTGGACGCTGTGATAAAAGGTGTTTTGAATCAGTGTGAACGCTGTGATAAAAGGTGTTTTGAATCAGTGTGGACGCTGTGATAAAATGTATTTTGAATCAGTGTGGACGCTGTGATAAAAGGTATTTTGAATCAGTGTGGACGCTGTGATAAAAGGTATTTTGAATCAGTGTGGACGCTGTGATAAAAGGTATTTTGAATCAGTGTGGACGCTGTGATAAAAGGTATTTTGAATCAGTGTGGACGCTGTGATAAAAGGTATTTTGAATCAGTGTGGACGCTGTGATAATAGGTATTTTGAATCAGTGTGGACGCTGTGATAAAAGGTATTTTGAATCAGTGTGGACGCTGTGATAAAAGGTATTTTGAATCAGTGTGGACGCTGTGATAATAGGTATTTTGAATCAGTGTGGACGCTGTGATAAAAGGTATTTTGAATCAGTGTGGACGCTGTGATAAAAGGTATTTTGAATCAGTGTGGACGCTGTGATAAAAGGTATTTTGAATCAGTGTGGACGCTGTGATAAAAGGTATTTTGAATCAGTGTGGACGCTGTGATAAAAGGTATTTTGAATCAGTGTGGACGCTGTGATAAAAGGTGTTTTGAATCAGTGTGGACGCTGTGATAAAAGGTGTTTTGAATCAGTGTGAACGCTGTGATAAAAGGTATTTTGAATCAGTGTGGACGCTGTGATAAAAGGTATTTTGAATCAGTGTGGACGCTGTGATAAAAGGTATTTTGAATCAGTGTGGACGCTGTGATAAAAGGTATTTTGAATCAGTGTGGACGCTGTGATAAAAGGTGTTTTGAATCAGTGTGGACGCTGTGATAAAAGGTGTTTTGAATCAGTGTGAACGCTGTGATAAAAGGTATTTTGAATCAGTGTGGACGCTGTGATAAAAGGTATTTTGAATCAGTGTGGACGCTGTGATAAAAGGTATTTTGAATCAGTGTGGACGCTGTGATAATAGGTATTTTGAATCAGTGTGAACGCTGTGATAAAAGGTATTTTGAATCAGTGTGGACGCTGTGATAAAAGGTATTTTGAATCAGTGTGGACGCTGTGATAAAAGGTATTTTGAATCAGTGTGGACGCTGTGATAAAAGGTGTTTTGAATCAGTGTGGACGCTGTGATAAAAGGTATTTTGAATCAGTGTGGACGCTGTGATAAAAGGTATTTTGAATCAGTGTGGACGCTGTGATAAAAGGTATTTTGAATCAGTGTGGACGCTGTGATAAAAGGTATTTTGAATCAGTGTGGACGCTGTGATAAAAGGTGTTTTGAATCAGTGTGGACGCTGTGATAAAAGGTATTCTGAATCAGTGTGGACGCTGTGATAAAAGGTATTTTGAATCAGTGTGGACGCTGTGATAAAAGGTATTTTGAATCAGTGTGGACGCTGTGATAAAAGGTATTTTGAATCAGTGTGGACGCTGTGATAAAAGGTGTTTTGAATCAGTGTGGACGCTGTGATTACAGGTATTTTGAATCAGTGTGGACGCTGTGATAAAAGGTGTTTTGAATCAGTGTGGACGCTGTGATAATAGGTATTTTGAATCAGTGTGAACGCTGTGATAAAAGGTATTTTGAATCAGTGTGGACGCTGTGATAAAAGGTGTT
>NC_137880.1:39439973-39453520 GCF_963924005.1 Protomyctophum bolini | reverse complement strand
CACATCTGAAAATATGTAGTGCCGGCAAGGCAAGGCAAATCTTCAAAAAATAGCAGATCTACAAGGTCGTATAGCGCGGCAATCAGTGCCACACTTTCCTCCCACTCCTTGTCAGCTCTGCTGACATTAGCATCACACTTCTCTCTCCCTAACCGACGCGGCTAAAAAGCTTCTCCCTAATGTCGTTTTTTTTTTACGAGCGGTAGTCAATCTGTCACCCTATAAACCCCCGTGGGGGGTGTGTGTGTGGGGGATCGGACACCCTTTCCCTCACAGGTTATCACTCCTCAACGCCGTGTTTTCAGGCTGGAATTTAAGCCGTGACGGTGATGACTTTAACAGGTTGGTTGCTGCTGTGACACTTAGTGCTGCTAACCAGATGTTGTCGAGCAGACAGAGGCCCTTTAACGAGGGCCTGTCAGGCCGTGGGACGGGGATTGCAACCTTCAACCCGCTCAGAGGTCATCCAATCAGGAGCAGCGTGATGTGTTGATATTGTCCACTTAAAAAACTATGACGAAAATTGTGTGTCAACCTTTTTTCTTTTCCCTGACAAAAAATAAATGAGGAAACTAAATGATTAACGCATGCACGCACACACTGCTGCTTTCTCGAATACCAGATTCCTTCTGGACATTATGAGAAAAACATACTCATCATACTAAAATTCAGCGAATGTCCCTGACAGCGCTTTATCTCAACATTGGCTGGCCCAATCACTCCCACTTTTCACACAGGCATGGACCATAATTATATGGAGGTCTTAATGGAGCCCTTTTTCCAATTTGACACATTAATGATTTATAATGAATTTATTAGTGGATAAAAAAATGCAAAAATGGGTATTGTACTGTCAATATGACATGAATATGAATGCAAAGTAGCGGTCCATGTGTGGACAGGCTACCTGTCGCCGTTGTGCATGGTGAGATGTGTGCAAACCGTGTAGTTTATCAGGAGAAGAATACCAAAGGATGCAAGATTTATTAGTGAATTAAAAACGCACCCGGCCGCAGTACCCCCCCACGGCCACAAGAGGGGGGCAAATATCTCACAACGGGTAAGGGCTAGTATATAATAACCAGTAAGACGCGCAAACGCGGGAAGCGAATACATATTTGGGTTTTTTTAAGATTTATTTTTAAAAGCCATAACCATATAAGGAGTCCCCAAAGCAGCTATACGTCCAAATATGGAGTGTGTTGCATCAATCACAAACAAATCACTCAGCTCCATATATGGGCACAAAGGGGGGACACACGGACACACGGACAGACATGATCTGCTAGGTCTCATAGTAAGTGCTCACTGAATTTGCAATCATATCTAAACTCTGGGTTGGGTTTGCTGATTGATGCAGGTGTGTGCACTGGTGGTGGTGTGTGCGTGCATTGGATTAAACAATGTTGTATTCGTTGAAAGAAAGCCCAGTATTTTAACAGGTCACCTGACCTCTCCGTATCGTGCAGCCATGGACAGAAACAGAGTGACGGAGAGACCTCACTTTCACCTTCTGGAAGTAGCAAAGCGTCGCTTTTATTCTCCACAGCGTCTTAACCTCCAGGCCTCCTGCCTTCCTTCTAACCACGGCCAGATGGGAGACGTTAGTGACAGAACCACAGATCCACTGACCTGGGAACCACCGCTGAGCCCTGCATGGCTCCCTGTTCACTCTGTGAAGAGAGACTATGGGCTGTATTTTGCGTGTCTTAAGGTCTTTAGTTTACTCAAGTTAGGGAATAAGACCTGGTACTTAAGACACGCAAAATACAGCCCTATATATTTATAGAAGGGAGGCGGTGGCTGGATAGTAAACGCAAGGTTGTCAGTTCGATCCCTGTGGACTCCTCCCCCAGAGTTAGTGTCAAAGTGTCCTTGAGCAAAGACTCTGAACCCCGGATTGCTCCTGATGTGCAGGTCGGTGCCTTGCATGGTTTCCTCCGCCATCGGTGTGTGAATGTGTGTGTGAATGGGTGAATGTAATGCACAATCTATGTAAAGGTGTGTGAATGGGTGAATGTAATGCACAATCTATGTAAAGGTGTGTGAATGGGTGAATGTAATGCACAATCTATGTAAAGGTGTGTGAATGGGTGAATGTAATGCACAATCTATGTAAAGGTGTGTGAATGGGGTGAATGTAATGCACCATCTATGTAAAGGTGTGTGAATGGGTGAATGTAATGCACATCTATGTAAGGTGTGTGAATGGGTGATGTAATGCACAATCTATGTAAAGGTGTGTGAATGGGTGAATGTAATGCACAATCTATGTAAAGGTGTGTGAATGGGTGAATGTAATGCACAATCTATGTAAAGGTGTGTGAATGGGTGAATGTAATGCACCATCTATGTAAAGGTGTGTGAATGGGTGAATGTAATGCACCATCTATGTAAAGGTGTGTGAATGGGGTGAATGTAATGCACAATCTATGTAAAGGTGTGTGAATGGGTGAATGTAATGCACCATCTATGTAAAGGTGTGTGAATGGGTGAATGTAATGCACAATCTATGTAAAGGTGTGTGAATGGGTGAATGTAATGCACAATCTATGTAAAGGTGTGTGAATGGTGAATGTAATGCACAATCTATGTAAAGGTGTGTGAATGGGTGAATGTAATGCACAATCTATGTAAAGGTGTGTGAATGGGTGAATGTAATGCACAATCTATGTAAAGGTGTGTGAATGGGTGAATGTAATACACAATCTATGTAAAGGTGTGTGAATGGGTGAATGTAATGCACAATCTATGTAAAGGTGTGTGAATGGGTGAATGTAATGCACAATCTATGTAAAGGTGTGTGAATGGGTGAATGTAATGCACAATCTATGTAAAGGTGTGTGAATGGGTGAATGTAATGCACAATCTATGTAAAGGTGTGTGAATGGGTGAATGTAATGCACAATCTATGTAAAGGTGTGTGAATGGGTGAATGTAATGCACAATCTATGTAAAGCGCCTTGGATAAAGGCGCTATATAAATGCACCATTTACCATGGAGACCTATAGCCGGTGGGCTATAAGTTCTCATGTAAAATATCAATCTGGGAGTTCCTTGACTGCAGGAACAACGTCCGAGGACCCCCCACGACGGTTAGATAAGGATTCAGTCACTATGAAATAAGTTCCAGATTCCCTGCATTGAAGTGAAACTGAATGTGTAGAGGCTGGGAGAGGAGGGGGGGGGCGGGGAACGAGGCTTTTCATTGCCCCTGCAGGGGGGGGGGGGGGGGTGGGGGGAGAGAGGGGAGGGGGAGGAGAGGAGGAGGGGGGAGGCCGGGGAAAGAGGCTTGTCATTCCCCTCAGGGGGGGGGTGAGGTACTGCAGGGGGGTCCAGACGGATGGGTGGGACAGGACGGTCCCTCCTAGCTGCCTCGCGGTGCTGTCTGGGTGGGATACGGAGGAGGGGACCACAGGGGAGGGGCCCACAGGGGAGGGGCCACAGGGGAGGGGACGACGAGGGAGGGGCCACAGGGGAGGGGCCACAGGGGAGGGGCCACAGGGGAGGGGGCCACAGGGGAGGGGACCACGAGGGAGGGGCCACAGGGGGAGGGGCCACAGGGGAGGGGCCACAGGGGAGGGGCCACGGGGGAGGGGCCACCGGGGCAGGAAATGAATTCAGAATGTCCTGGAGGCATAAAGGCAGAAATCTCTTTCGAAGACGTTAAAAAATTCACTGACGGAAACCAAATGAGGACGAATTAAAAACTACAAGCTATAGAGCGCCGCAGTCCCCGCCCCCTTTCAGAAAGCGAGTGGCCCAGGAAGTGAAAGCCCCATGCATTCTCCCATCGGCACTTTTAATATAATTTATTTAAAGACGGTTACGCCGCGGACAAAGCCAATTCGGATCGTGACGAATCATGACAATGAACACAATATTTTGGGACGATCAAATCATTAGAAAGAAGAAAAGAAAGTCAGGAGACAACACTATTTGTTTTGTTTTTCGTCTTATAAATTATTTGATCGGCCCAAAATATTGTGTTCATTGTCATGATTCGTCACGATCCGAATTGGCTTTGTCCGCGGCGTAACCGTCTTTAAATAAATTATATTAAAAGTGCCGATGGAGAATGCATGGGGCTTTCACTTCCTGGGCCACTCGCTTTCTGAAAGGGGGGCGGGGACTGCGGCGCTCTATACCGTATGATGAATACAACTTATGCCGAACCCATGCCAGAGCGCCAGCACTCGCCCAGCAGTCTGCTGTCACCCAGGTTAATGGTTTGGAAGGTATATGGGCACAACAGGCTAAGAGATCACACGGTTTTTACCGTATCATTTGTATTTTTTGCATGACGAAAACTGCTGTATTACAACATGCGTACAAGCTTCTACAGACTATATGACTAAAACTAAATCAGCAACAACAGACAGCAGGTCAACAGACTGTGATACCTTTGCTACTTTTGAAAAAGTCGTGAAAAAGACGTAACAAGACATTATGAGGTTTACTGTATATATATATATATATAATATATAATGTGGGTTATGAAAACCTTCCACTCTGCTTGGGTTCAAGTTCCAACAGAAGAATTATATAAGTGTAGCAAAGCAAACAGCAAAGGGATTTCCACCAGCGCACATGCACGTGTCGTGCACGCACAGACACATGAGGCTGGATTTTAAAAGGGGTCTGTGCGTGCGCACACACACACACACACACACACACACACACACACACACACACACACACACACACACACGAGGACAGGCTTGATTTTATCTTCCGTTTCCGAGCTTTACAGTACAATGTTGACCTCATCCATTTTTTTAAGTAATTGATGTAATGTGATATATAACCCTGGCTAAATCACTGCAGAGGGAGCTTATATATATATATATATATATATATATGTATGTATAGCCCATATATACAGTATATATTATGATGTGTATCGGATTTCAGAGAACAGCAGAATTGGGTCATCAGATTATTGAGGACGACCACAAACATGTAGACCAATCATTAGTTTGATAGTTCAAGAATAAAAAAGAGTCAGAGCATTTTCAGTATATAATATATAAATATATCGGTATATGTTTATATTTATTTATATATAGCCTAATAGTCACATTTCCTTTTTTTTCATAGACACCTGGTTGCTTATTTCTCTTGCCAAAAACTGGCAACATCAATCTGTCATTTGTGTGTGGATATCGGAGAGGGAAAGAATGAGAGGCACGCACACTCGCACACGCACACGCACATGCATGCGCACGCACGCACACACACACACACACACACTCGCACACGCACACGCACATGCATGCGCACGCACACACACACGCACACACACGCACGCGCACACACACGCACACACGCACACACACACACACACACACACACACACACACACACACACACACACACACACAGTCTTTGAAGTATATCCTCTTCATTATGTCACGGTCAAACTGTCTCTTCTGCCAAAACAAAACATTCCCTGGAAAGTGGAAACCCCCCCCCCCCCCCCCCCCCCCCCAAAATGTTTAACAATATAAATGGATTGTACCGTTAACTGTCAACTGTATCAAAAACATGTTTCATTCATGATGTGTCATTACTATGTCATGAAAGGGGCTTCATGCTGACTGATGCGTTTTTAGAAATACAGTTTCTACCAGTAAGACGCGCAAACGCGGGAAGCGAACGCAGCTCGTACATATTTGGGTTTTGGACGTATAGCTGCTTTGGGGACTCCTTATATGGTTATGGCTGAGTCATGGTGACGTAATCACTCAGCTCCATATATGGGCACAAAAGCGGGACAGACACACAGACAGACACACACACAGACAGACATGATCTGCTAGGTCTCATAGTAAGTGCTCACTGCGTTCGCAAAAAACTGGATCAGAGTCAGACCGGATCAGAGTCAGACTGGATCAGAGTCAGACCGGATCAGATCAGAGTCAGACCGGATCAGAGTCAGACCGGATCAGAGTCAGACTGGATCAGAGTCAGACCGGATCTGAGTCAGACCGGATCAGAGTCAGACCGGATCAGAGTCAGACCGGATCAGAGTCAGACCGGATCAGAGTCAGACCGGATCAGAGTCAGACCGGATCAGAGTCAGACCGGATCAGAGTCAGTTTTAATGTATGGCCAGTTGGCTTGGCTCTGCCGTCTGGAAATCACGCACGCACACACACATGCACACATGCACACACTGTTATTAATGCTTCCCGAAGTACGCAATATAGCAGTGGTTCCCAAAGTGTAGGTCTGCTATTTTTTTTTAATCGAAGAACGACTGACATTTTTAGAATCTGATCTCAGGTCAGAATGGGTTAATCAGACCAGTGTGTGTCCAGTGGAAACCTCGTATGAATCTGATCTCAGGTCAGAACGGGTTAATCAGACCAGTGTGTGTCCAGTGGAAACCTCGTATGAATCTGATCTCAGGTCAGAACGGGTTAATCAGACCAGTGTGTGTCCAGTGGAAACCTGGTATGAATCTGATCTCAGGTCAGAACGGGTTATATGAAAGGTTTTATCCCACGTTCATAAAATGAGCGGAATCTGGATCCCATCATACTGTACATATTGTATATGGAGAAAAGAAACAAATAAAATATTTTATATGCCATATATTTGCCAGCCAGCAATAAAACATAGCATTATTTTATTTTGTTGAGCTGGCCTTTGATTCTGGAAAAGTGTCTGTGAAAAGATGCACAGGAATTGGAAAGTAACTAAGTGCATTTACTCAAGTACTGTAGTACTGAGTACAATTTTGAGGTATTTGTACTTTTTCAGTACTTTTACTTCTACTCCACTATACAGTGGGGTTCCCTTGGTTTATGCCGGCCCAGTACCCATAGTTACCTCTAGGTATTTAAAAGTACCTGGGTACCTATGGAAGTCACACCTCTTATGGGTGTGGTTTAGTCTTAAGGGGAGTTTTCTTTTCACCTACTGTGTAATATAATAAACAGACAGTAGGTGGCAGTAGGGCAGTAGGACAGAGGCCAGTGCAGTATTCAGCTTGCAAATTTAATGAAAATTTGAAGGGATTTGCCAGGGACCTGGGGGGTCCCTGGCACATCCCTTCAAATTTTTTTGAGAGGATATGCCAGGGACCCCATAAGAGAAGGTTTTTACAGCTATAGCAGTGACTCTCAACCCGTTTAATTTCAAGGACCCCCAGTTTGACATGCATTAGTCTATCTATGGAGTATGGAGGGGGGGTCCCTGGCGTGTCTCTTCGGGTGGGGGTCCCTGGCGTGTCTCTTCGGGTGGGGGGTCCCTGGCGTGTCTCTTCGGGTGGGGGTCCCTGGCATATCTCTTTAATCTGAATATTGTCTTGATGATTATTGATTATTTTGAGCTTGTAGATCTGCTACTTTAGCCCTTTTTTAATTTGAATCCTTAACACCCCCCCCACCCAACTATACAGCTTGCAAATTTAATGAAAATTTGAAGGGATGTGCCAGGGACCCCCGTTTGGGGGGATGTGCCGGGGACCCCCATTTGAGAGGATATGCCAGGGACCCCCATAAGAGAAGGTTTTTACAGCTATAGCCATTAGTCTATGGAGGGGGGGTCCCTGGCGTGTCTCTTCGGGTGGGGGTCCCTGTCGTGTCTCTTCGGGTGGGGGGGTCCTTGGCGTGTCTCTTTAATCTGAATATTGTCTTGATGATTATTGATGAAATGTTTGCAATTAAATACCCCCTGTTCTGAGGACTGTACATTAACTGTACATTAACTAAAGTTTGCAAATAAATGTAGTGGCGTACAAATACAATATTTGCCTCTGAGATGTAATGGAGTAGAAGTAAATAAAATACACATTAACAACTATACACAATTTGGCCATTTTAAAATGTGTGAGCTTGTGGATCTGCTATTTTCAAAATATTTTTATATATTTGAAAACTTGAAATGAGACAGAAAATCTAAATTAAATTAAATTCAAAGGAGCTTTATATATATATTATATATATATATATATATATATTTATATATGTGTGTGTGTGTGTGTGTGTGTGTGTTACTGAAAAAAAGTAAAAAGACTTTTCACTACTATTGGTATGTCTGTAAATCTGTCCTTCCCTCCTAATTTGTTTACTCAAGATTCTTTTGAATTTCTAAATGCTTATTGTGCTACTCCGACAGAACTCACTAGGATCTCCAGCTTCAATTGTCTCTTTAGACATGCTAATAAGCTGGTCAGGCTACTACTTGGCCTCAACCCCCGAATCCAACTAACACCTCCACACTTTGAAAGGCTGGAAGGGCTTAGGGTTGACAACAGAGTACAGCATCTTGCAATGGGTCTGGTCCACAAGATTCGCTACACACCACCAAGATGTACTTTCTGTGCTTGTTTATTGCAAACTGTTAAATAACCGAGTCAATTAATCAATCAGTTATATACCCCATATTACAATAAAAAACTAAACTAAATGGAAAGTGGAAACTAATGATATATTCAAAACAAACAACCTAATGTTAGGGTTCATGTTGATTGATTTAATACTTTATGAACGGTATGCAGGGGGGGGGGGAAGCACAGGAAAGCACCTACAGTTTGACATGAAGTACATTTCAGTTCAAACCAGACTCCTGTAGGCTACACTCTCAGAGATAAATGAGGATTCCACTGTATAACTCATTGATGGATTGACTACTTTATTTGTAAGAAACACGCACATAAAGTCAAGTTGAATACAAACAAGAGTATGATATAAAGCGATTGTGATAAAAGCGCTATATAAAAGAACAATTTACCATTTACCAAAAGGATTAACCCCAAGATATGGCCTGTTTCCATTGAGGTCCTGTGTATTCAATTAATCAAAACGTACAGCCCAGAAGTTCTGTACGGTTAGGACATGTAACTCAGTTTCCACTCCATTTTGTGTGCAGTGGATGCATAGTGTAGTCTGTCACTTCTGAACATTTTAATTCCCTTACAAATACCCCATATTACAATAAAAAATAACCTAAATGGAACATGAAAACTAATGATACATTCAAAACAAACAACATTGCGTTAGGGTTCATGTAATTGATTGATTGAATCCTTTAAGAACAGTGTGCAGGGAAAAAACATAGGAGAGCACAGTTTGAAGTGAATAACATTTCACCCTGGCTCCATTGTTTGGGACACAGCTAAAGGTGTTGGATGCGCCATGGGGGGTGGGGTAATATGAACTGTCTTGCCAGGAAACTGTGAAGCATTTCAGCTCACATAATGTATTAAACTCCTGAACATCATTAAATATGAATTAAAATACTCTATATTCTCTTGCATCCAAAGAGCCTAAAGTATTACCGATTTCCAATACTTTTACTTCTACTCCACATCTCAGAGGCAAATATTGTAATTTGGCAGGCAGGCAGACAGACAGACAGACCCTGACTATCTATGCCACTATTTGTAATAGAGTACATTTAATAGAGTTAAATATCTATAAGGGTCCATTTGGTTAACAACTATCCATTTAGCTGGGGACCACCTGGAGCCCCTCAGGGACCACTGTTTAGGCAGAGAGGGAGGGAGTGAGGGATGGAGGGAGGGAGAGAGAGATGGAGGGAGGGAGAGAGATAGAGTTGCCAGGGACCCCCATTTGAAGAGATATGCCAGGGACCCCCATTTGAAAAAGATATGCCAGGGACCCCCATTTGAAAAAGATATGCCAGGGACCCCCATTTGAAAAGATATGCCAGGGACCCCCATTTGAAGAGATATGCCAGGGACCCCCATTTGAAAAAGATATGCCAGGGACCCCCATTTGAAGAGATATGCCAGGGACCCCCATTTGAAAAAGATATGCCAGGGACCCCCATTTGAAGAGATATGCCAGGGACCCCCATTTGAAAAATATATGCCAGGGACCCCCATTTGAAAAAGATATGCCAGGGACCCCCATTTGAAGAGATATGCCAGGGACCCCCATTTGAAAAAGATATGCCAGGGACCCCCATTTGAAAAATATATGCCAGGGACCCCCATTTGAAGAGATATGCCAGGGACCCCCATTCGAAAAAGATATGCCAGGGACCCCCATTTGAAAAGATATGCCAGGGACCCCCATAAGATAAGGTTTTTACAGCTATAGCAGTGACTCTCAACCCGTTTAATTTCAAGGACCCCCAGTTTGACATGCATTAGTCTATGGAGTATGGACCCCCATTTAATGGCATTTATATCTCTGGGACCCCCAATATTTATATTGTAACATCAATGATAATTTAACTTTAGAGTGTAGAAATATTACTTGTAACAGTATGTATTTCAATGTATTTCAATATTACAGTATTGATACTTTAGTTTACAGTACAAATTTACTGCATATTGCTAGAAGCTACATATTAAGACTCAGTGCATGCAGCTCTGCTCATCATGGGCCGACGCCACCTGGTGGTTGAATAGCCACTCCACATATTAAAATAAACCTGTGGGTGTGGCTGAGAATCTGGGGGTGTGTCTGTGGGTGTGTCTAACATAAATACCCATAGGTACCCATCAATGTCATTTTGAGATTGAGGCACAGACGAATAGGACTGTACCGTACATTGCAGAGGCAAATATTGTAAGTTTACTTACTAACTACCAGTAAGACGCGCAAACGCGGGACGCGAACGCAGCTCGTACATATTTGGGTTTTTTAAAGATTTATTTTTAAGTTATTACTTTTTTAAGTTAAGTTATTTTTAAGTTACGTTTTTAACTTAGCCATAACCATAAGGAGTCCCCAAAGCAGCTATACGTCCAAATATGGAGTGTGTTGCATCAATCACAAACAAATCACTCAGCTCCATATATGGGCACAAAGGACACACACACACACACACACAGACAGACAGACAGACATGATCTGCTAGGTCTCATAGTAAGTGCTCACTGCATTCGCAACAAGGAGATCTGTCCAAACCGTAACTGACCAGTTGGTTTGGACGAGGCAGAGAGAAGTCCAACAGACATTGGAACATTGGAAATTAATGCGTGGGAGAGAGAGAGAGCATGAATGAATGTACAACCTGGAGGCTATAGAATGACTGCTCATGTAATATTACTCAGAACATATGGGGTGTATAAATATGTGTAATATTACTCAGAACATATGGGGTAAATAAATATAAAGTGTAATATTACTCAGAACATATGGGGTGTATAAATATGTGTAATATTACTCAGAACATATGGGGTGTATAAATATGTGTAATATTACTCAGAACATATGGGGTGTATAAATATAAGAACAAGAGGTCTCCAGGCGTTCATTGCCTGCGTGTGACAGCAGGCATGAAGCAGGACGGATATCCATGAAAACACAAGCGTTTCCCGCCCCGTGTCACACGTACACATATCCCTTTACATTTCAATAACCCATTTGGACCCAAAGGTCTTCTAAATCCTTCTAAAAACCCTACTGTATGTTTCTATGTGTCAGTCGTCCTCAAACATTTTCCTGTCAAGGACCTCCCCCAAAAATATGAAAAATATAATTATACCATCTGAAAATATGTTGTTCCAACTTCCAGCTCTAGGGAGCCCCTCCCCAGAGGCAAAGATTAGTGTTAAAAAAAAGAAAAAAAGAAAAAAAAAGAAAAACGTTTCGCTCTGAAATAAATATTATATTCAAAGATCGGTGTCACATTCTCAAGGTTTTTTTTCTCAAAAATAGCAGATCTACAAGCTCGAGTGCCGCGCGGCATACGAGCTTGTAGATCTGCTATTATCTTTTCAATAGCTACAGTATATTATAAGGATGTTTAAAAACACCTCCCGTCCAGAATGGGATAAGCATGTAAAACATGAGGGAAACCGCTGGCCGACAAGGAAAGGGAAAAACCACAGCCCAAGGGGGACTGGTGTCCATTCATCCAGGAGGGCTCTTTATAATCTTTAGCCATCTCTAAAGTAATATTATTCTTCATGTTGTTGGGGGGGGGTTGTGTGTGTGTGTGTGTGTGTGTGGGGGGGGGGGGGGTAGTGTGTGTGTGTGTGTGTGTGTGTGTCTTTGTTTTAACCCACGCGAGCAGCAGCAGCGCTCTGAAAAGGAGCTAATCTAATTTCCAGCTCCGTTCCCCCCCGCTATACGAAGGATCCCAGGCCAACCAATCACGCGGCTGCTCCCCCCCCCCCCCCCCCCCCCCGCTACGACGGATGGAGGGGTTCCAGGCCAACCAATCACATAGCTGCTCCCCCGCTACGACGGATGGAGGGGTCCCCAGGCCAACCAATCACACGGCTGCATTCTGACCGACTGGCTGCACGGGACGCATTGGACCACTTCCTGCCTCTCTATCGAGCGGCGCAGTCCCTCCCCCTTTCAGAACAACGAACGGCCCAGGAAATGAAAACGCAATGCATTTCCCCCATAGGCAGTTCTTATTTAATTTATTTAAAGACCTTTTAAGCGTCGTAACGAAGCAACTCTTGTCGTGACAAATCATGACAACACACAGAATATTTTTCGGGCCAAACAAAGAATTAGAAAGTAGAGAAAAAACGGCAGGTTACAACACTTTCTTTGTTGTTTTTCTTCTTTGTAATTATTTGTTTGGCCCGAAATATTCTTTTCGGGCCAAAGCCCGAAAAGAATATTATTTAGCTTAAAAGGTCTTTAAATAAATTAAATAAGAACTGCCTATGGGGAAATGCATTGCGTTTTCATTTCCTGGGCCGTTCGTTGTTCTGAAAGGGGGAGGGACTGCGCCGCTCTACACGTGCAAAATGACTCCATGCTGCTCCTTCCAGAACCATCAGTAACAACAGAGTACAGTAAATATTTAGACAGTCCATGATTTGAGCGGTGGAGCATGCGGTGTGTGTTATGTCTCGGTGTGGCCCTCGGTGTGGCCCTCGGGGGGCCAGGCTGATATTACTGCAGAAAAACCAATCTCAGGTAATGCTCGTCTGCAAACCTCCAGAGACTGTCCGAGGCGGGCTGCTATCCACGCTACGCTACAGGGGGAGGGGGGGTTACTTCACAGCCCAAAGGCTAAGGAGTTTAACGTGATTTTCTGGACGATGACAGAGCTGTTTCTTCTTTGGAAGAGTGTGTGTGTGTGTGTGTGTGTGTGTGTGTGTGTGTGTGTGTGTGTGTGTGTGTGTGTGTGTGTGTGTGTGTGTGTGTGTGTGTGTGTGTGTGATAGCGCTAAAGATACAGTAGATCTGGTTCACATTACCGCATGCAGCCTCTCTCTCTCTCTCTCTCTCTCTCTCTCTCTCTCTCTCTCTCTCTCTTTCCCAGCTCCATCCATCATTATTTGATTACGTTGGTGGCCATTTTATCACCGGAAGGATTAGCCTCCAGGATGGAGCCTATAGGTATAGGTAATGTCATCTTTACGTGTGATAACATTGTCACCAACTCTAACCAAGAAGCCATCTGCCTTGCTGAGATTACTATTAGATCCAAAGAGAATGGATTCAGTTTTTCCCAGGTGTAAAGATAGTTTGTTATCATTACACCTAGTTATATGTTTAAGCATTGTTTCATATTTACATGTCTTCTGTGGTCTCTAACATTACACCTATAGCTACTGTACATGTTTAAGCATTTATTTCATATTTACATGT
>NC_137880.1:39404973-39434973 GCF_963924005.1 Protomyctophum bolini | reverse complement strand
ACGCACGCACACAGGCACGGAGGCAGGCACGCACACACGCACGCACACATGCACGCACGCACGCACGCACGCACACACGCACGCACGTTTTATTCCACTCGTGTGTACTTATGGCTAAATATGAGATTATGTTTTTCCAAGACCTCTGCTTTAGGTCTTTGGAGAATAAAGCCAGAAAGGCAATCAATCTGCAGGAATCCGAAAGGAAACCCGAAATGCTGCAGTCTTTGTAACGTCCTGAGAAGCACCGTGAGCACGGGGCCACGGGGCCACGTTCACCACACCGCACAACGCTTATCACCGCAGGCGCGCTAAAACTGCTTCCTTTGATGTTTTTTTACAGTGATTGAACGTTATACCGTTATAAAACACGAGGTCCTTCTCTGCCCCGTGTCCTCGAGGGCTGTGTGACCTCACTGACCCCGGGGTCAGGGGTCAGGTTACCTCACTGACCCCGGGGTCATAACTGACTGACTGGGTCATAACTGACTGACTGGGTCATAACTGACTGACTAGACGGGGTCATAACAGACTGACTGGGTCATAACAGACTGACTGGGTCATAACTGACTGACTGGGTCATAACAGACTGACTGGGTCATAACTAGACTGACTGGGTCATAACTAGACTGACTGGGTCATAACTGACTGACTGGGTCATAACTGACTGACTGGGTCATAACTGACTGACTGGGTCATAACTGACTGACTGGGTCATAACAGACTGACTGGGTCATAACTGACTGACTGGGTCATAACTGACTGACTGGGTCATAACAGACTGACTGGGTCATAACTGACTGACTGGGTCATAACTGACTGACTGGGTCATAACTGACTGACTGGGTCATAACTGACTGACTGGGTCATAACTGACTGACTGGGTCATAACTAGACTGACTGGGTCATAACTGACTGACTGGGTCATAACTGACTGACTGGGTCATAACTAGACTGACTGGGTCATAACTTGGGCTTGTAGATCTGCATTACTTTTGAATTGGAATCCTGCAAAAGGACATGCGAGGTTTCCACTTTCCAGACAATGTACAAGTTCACTGTTCAGCGAGACCATAGATAATAATGCATAATGTTCACTGTTCACCGAGACCATAGATAATAATGCATAATGTTCACTGTTCACCGAGACCATAGATAATAATGCATAATGTTCACTGTTCACCGAGACCATAGATAATAATGCATAATGTTCACTGTTCACCGAGACCATAGATAATAATGCATAATGTTCACTGTTCACCGAGACCATAGATAATAATGCATAATGTTCACTGTTCACCGAGACCATAGATAATAATGCATAATGTTCACTGTTCACCGAGACCATAGATAATAATGCATAATGTTCACTGTTCACCGAGACCATAGATAATAATGCATAATGTTCACTGTTCAGCGAGACCATAGATAATAATGCATAATGTTCACTGTTCACCGAGACCATAGATAATAATGCATAATGTTCACTGTTCACCGAGACCATAGATAATAATGCATAATGTTCACTGTTCACCGAGACCATAGATAATAATGCATAATGTTCACTGTTCACCGAGACCATAGATAATAATGCATAATGTTCACTGTTCACCGAGACCATAGATAATAATGCATAATGTTCACTGTTCAGCGAGACCATAGATAATAATGCATAATGTTCACTGTTCACCGAGACCATAGATAATAATGCATAATGTTCACTGTTCACCGAGACCATAGATAATAATGCATAATGTTCACTGTTCACCGAGACCATAGATAATAATGCATAATGTTCACTGTTCACCGAGACCATAGATAATAATGCATAATGTTCACTGTTCACCGAGACCATAGATAATAATGCATAATGTTCACTGTTCACCGAGACCATAGATAATAATGCATAATGTTCACTGTTCACCGAGACCATAGATAATAATGCATAATGTTCACTGTTCACCGAGACCATAGATAATAATGCATAATGTTCACTGTTCACCGAGACCATAGATAATAATGCATAATGTTCACTGTTCACCGAGACCATAGATAATAATGCATAATGTTCACTGTTCACCGAGACCATAGATAATAATGCATAATGTTCACTGTTCACCGAGACCATAGATAATAATGCATAATGTTCACTGTTCACCGAGACCATAGATAATAATGCATAATGTTCACTGTTCACCGAGACCATAGATAATAATGCATAATGTTCACTGTTCACCGAGACCATAGATAATAATGCATAATGTTCACTGTTCACCGAGACCATAGATAATAATGCATAATGTTCACTGTTCACCGAGACCATAGATAATAATGCATAATGTTCACTGTTCACCGAGACCATAGATAATAATGCATAATGTTCACTGTTCACCGAGACCATAGATAATAATGCATAATGTTCACTGTTCACCGAGACCATAGATAATAATGCATAATGTTCACTGTTCACCGAGACCATAGATAATAATGCATAATGTTCACTGTTCACCGAGACCATAGATAATAATGCATAATGTTCACTGTTCACCGAGACCATAGATAATAATGCATAATGTTCACTGTTCACCGAGACCATAGATAATAATGCATAATGTTCACTGTTCACCGAGACCATAGATAATAATGCATAATGTTCACTGTTCACCGAGACCATAGATAATAATGCATAATGTTCACTGTTCACCGAGACCATAGATAATAATGCATAATGTTCACTGTTCAGCGAGACCATAGATAATAATGCATATAATGTTGGCCTATTTAATGACATGTCCAAGAATAGGATACTATGAATACATCATATACTGAATGTATTATGTCTGGTGTGGCTCAAAGGAAGGCAGTCAAACAGGGAAATATAAATAAAACACCTCAGCACTGCCCCCTGCTGGCCTCACACCTGTCCTGTCCTCCACTCTGATTGGTGTGTTGTTTTCATTCATGCATTCCATTCAATGAATGGCATTCTGTTCACTGCTGTAGGACAGACAGACAGACAGCGCATGTACACACACACTCACTGCTTTCAGACAGACAGACAGCGCATGTACACACACACACACTGCTTTCAGACAGACAGACAACGCATGTATGTACACACACACACACACTCACTGCTTTCAGACAGACAGACAGCGCGGCATGTATGTACACACACACTGCTTTCAGACAGACAGACAGCGCATGTATGCACACACACACACACTGCTTTCAGACAGACAGACAGCGCATGTATGCACACTCACTGCTTTCAGACAGACAGACAGCGCATGTATGTACACACACACTCACTGCTTTCAGACAGACAGACAGCGCATGTATGCACACTCACTGCTTTCAGACAGACAGACAGCGCATGTATGTACACACACACTCACTGCTTTCAGACAGACAGACAGCGCATGTATGTACACACACACACACACACACACACACACTGCTTTCAGACAGACAGACAGCGCATGCATGTACACACACACTCACTGCTGACAGACAGAGAGTGCATGCACACACACACACACACACACACACACACACTCACTGCTGACAGACACACACTCACTCCTACAAAACCGCCATAAAAGAACACCAGCCTAAAATGTACAACTGCACCTAGACATGTCCAGAATAAATGTTCGTCAACTACCTTTTTCCACTGACTAAAACTAAATAAAAATGAATCTATGATGACTAAAACTAAGATTAAATATACTGACAACTTCGTCAACAAATAAAAACTAGACTAAAATGTTAGGAAGGGACTCTAGTGGACAAGAGATCCAGTTCTATGCTGGGTTGCATGCTGAAAATAGCAGATCTACAATCTCACAACGCGTCGCGCTGCGACACGTTGTGATATTGTATATCTGCTATTTTCAGCATGCAACCAAAGTGTAAAATATGTCATTACAACGACATCAAGGCCTGTCAAAACACATCTTAGTCGACTAAATCAACTGTAGATTTAGTCGACTAAAATCGTATGACATTTTAGTCGACTAAAACTAGACTAAACACTAGAACATTCCAGGTGACTAAAATGTGACTAAAACTAAGTGAAAACTATTCAAGAGACTATAATGACTAAAACTAAAATAGAAATTTGCTGCCAAAAACAACACTGCGGAACAGCACAGGCAGAGAAAGACCTCCACCACGCCGCATGGAAGACCTCCACCACGCCGCATGGAAGACCTCCACCACGCCGCATGGAAGACCTCCACCACGCCGCATGGAAGACCTCCACCACGCTGCATGGAAGACCTCCACCACGCCGCATGGAAGACCTCCACCACGCCGCATGGAAGACCTCCACCACGCCGCATGGAAGCCAAGAGGCAACAGAGAAAGACCTCCACCATGCCGCATGGAAGCCAAGAGGCAACAGAGAAAGACCTCCACCATGCCGCATGGAAGCCAAGAGGCAACAGAGAAAGACCTCCACCACGCCGCATGGAAGCCAAGAGGCAACAGAGAAAGACCTCCACCATGCCGCATGGAAGCCAAGAGGCAACAGAGAAAGACCTCCACCACGCCGCATGGAAGACCTCCACCACGCCGCATGGAAGACCTCCACCACGCTGCATGGAAGACCTCCACCACGCCGCATGGAAGACCTCCACCACGCCGCATGGAAGACCTCCACCACGCCGCATGGAAGCCAAGAGGCAACAGAGAAAGACCTCCACCATGCCGCATGGAAGCCAAGAGGCAACAGAGAAAGACCTCCACCACGCCGCATGGAAGCCAAGAGGCAACAGAGAAAGACCTCCACCATGCCGCATGGAAGCCAAGAGGCAACAGAGAAAGACCTCCACCACGCCGCATGGAAGCCAAGAGGCAACAGAGAAAGACCTCCACCACGCCGCATGGAAGCCAAGAGGCAACAGAGAAAGACCTCCACCACGCCGCATGGAAGCCAAGAGGCAACAGAGAAAGACCTCCACCACGCCGCATGGAAGCCAAGAGGCAACAGAGAAAGACCTCCACCATGCCGCATGGAAGCCAAGAGGCAACAGCCAAAACAGAGATCCACCTCCAAAACAGCTCCTCACACCACCAGCCAGCCCCATGACTACCGTTCATATATTATACACCCACTGCAACAGAGACAGGGATCAAGGGTCGGCCTCTTCCAGCACCTGAAGACCCCACAGATGACCAGACCCGCCGACAGGAGGACAATCATATACTCGCTAGCGAGTGATCGCCGATGATGCCCTAAAACAAAACATTAAAGTCCATAGACTTGACTGGCAAACTATTTATGTCGTAACTAAAGTGCTCTAAAAACCAACATCCCAAAATCCATCCCATACACTTGGCTGCCATATGACGTATAATCTTCAACAGAAAAAAAAGCCATGCATTGGAGGGGCTAGCGGCGCCCCCCTAGCGGCGCCCCCTAGGGGCTAGTGGCGCCCCCTAGAGGTGCCCCTCAAAACACAATGTTTTCTTCTGTTATAGAGCCTACCTGGATGTGGTGGATCTGGCAGCTCTTTGATGCAGGAGACGTGCACGGTGCTCCTACGCAGTACGTCATGGTCCCACCGTGGTGCTCCTACGCAGTAGTACGTCATGGTCCCACCGTGGTGCTCCTCCGCAGTACGTCATGGTCCCACCGTGGTGCTCCTACGCAGTACGTCATGGTCCCACCGTGGTGCTCCTACGCAGTAGTACGTCATGGTCCCACCGTGGTGCTCCTCCGCAGTACGTCATGGTCCCACCGTGGTGCTCCTACGCAGTACGTCATGGTCCCACCGTGGTGCTCCTACGCAGTACGTCATGGTCCCACCGTGGTGCTCCTACGCAGTAGTACGTCATGGTCCCACCGTGGTGCTCCTACGCAGTACGTCATGGTCCCACCGTGGTGCTCCTACGCAGTAGTACGTCATGGTCCCACCGTGGTGCTCCTACGCAGTAGTACGTCATGGTCCCACCGTGGTGCTCCTACGCAGTAGTACGTCATGGTCCCACCGTGGTGCTCCTACGCAGTAGTACGTCATGGTCCCACCGTGGTGCTCCTACGCAGTAGTACGTCATGGTCCCACCGTGGTGCTCCTACGCAGTAGTACGTCATGGTCCCACCGTGGTGCTCCTACGCAGTACGTCATGGTCCCACCGTGGTGCTCCTACGCAGTAGTACGTCATGGTCCCACCGTGGTGCTCCTACGCAGTACGTCATGGTCCAACCGTGGTGCTCCTACGCAGTACGTCATGGTCCCACCGTGGTGCTCCTACGCAGTAGTACGTCATGGTCCCACCGTGGTGCTCCTACGCAGTAGTACGTCATGGTCCCACCGTGGTGCTCCTCCGCAGTACGGCATGGTCCCACCGTGGTGCTCCTACGCAGTAGTACGTCATGGTCCCACCGTGGTGCTCCTACGCAGTACGTCATGGTCCCACCGTGGTGCTCCTACGCAGTAGTACGTCATGGTCCCATCGTGGTGCTCCTACGCAGTACGTCATGGTCCCATCGTGGTGCTCCTACGTAGTACGTCATGGTCCCACCGTGGTGCTCCTACGCAGTACGTGACCAATAGAAGGAGGAGGGAAGGCCGTCCATGACCAATAGAAGGAGGGAAGGCCGTCCATGACCAATAGAAGGAGGGAAGGCCGTCCATGACCAATAGAAGGAGGAGGGAAGGCCGTCCATGACCAATAGAAGGAGGAGGGAAGGCCGTCCATGACCAATAGAAGTCTCTGCTGTGTTTTCTTCTACACCTATGATGATGAGCAGAAACAACGAGACAGTCAAAACCATACATATTATACTGTATATGCCTGTTGTTGTTGTTGTTGTTGTTGTCGGGCAGAAATCTCGTATCTCCGTGAATTATATATAATTGTTTCCGTAAATTAACGACCTGTATGTGTTGATCGTACAACAGCAGCTTAACGCACAAAAGAGTCAAAAGTACAACGTGTGGATCTGATGCTTTTTTGCTGCTTATTTGAATCCTGAAAAGTAACACTTTTTGTACTTTCCACCGGACAGATGATATGCACATATACTGTATATTATACACGTCTGTATATACTGTATATATACTGTATATATACTGTATATATACTGTATATATACTGTATATATACTGTACATGTATATACATGTCCGCTGGCCGGCCGACAGTAGCCAGTTAACCCATTTAGGCCTGACGTCGAAATTTAAAAATTGTCTTCAGAATCCTGAGTTTACTGAAAAACCTTATGTTTCTGTATGGTGCTCAATATTTCATGTCAAGGACCCCAAAAATGATATGCAATATGCCTCCCCCCCCCCCCCCCCCCCCCCCATCTGAAAATATGTTGTTCCAGGGATCCCCCCCCCCCCCCATCTGAAAACATGTTGTTCCAGGGACCTCCCCGCAAGAGAAGCAAAGATTTGAGTTAAAATGTTCACTCTGTAATTGTAATAGTATATATTCAAAGATTTGAGGCACATTTTTCACGATTTTGAAAAAAAATAGCAGATCTACAAGTTTGAGTGCCGTGCTATATGAGCTTGTAGATCTGCTATTTTTCAATATAGCTGAAGTAAAACATAATGCTTTAAAACACCAAAAGGGACCTGAGACCAGATTCTACAAATGTCTTCATAAATCCTATCCTATAGAATGTGTATACATTTCTATATCAGTGGTGCTCAAACTGTATAGAATATTATTATTCAAAGATTTGCACCATTTTCAAGATTAAAGGAGAAAAGAAATAGCAGATATACTAGCCCATAGTGCGGCACAGAGTGTGGCGCTACGAGCTTGTAGATCTGTTATTTTTCAATAGCTACAGTTTAATACAATGGTTTAAAAGTACATGTACTGTATGTTCCAGGTCTTAATGGATAAATATTAGCCTGGCTCCAGCCCTGAATCGCTAGCCACGTCGAAATAAAAAAAACGTTCGCTCTGAAAGAATATATATATTCAAAGATTTGTGCCGCATTTTTACGATTTTTCTTGTAGATCTGCAATTTTTCAATAGCTAAAGTATAATATAAAGCTTAGTTAAAACATCAAAAGGGGTTCCCGCCCAGAATGGGTTAAGAACATATATGTTCTAGCGAAGTGAAACGGAATGAGATTCAAACTGAGTGTCAGGCTAGATTAATATAGGATTATGCTCCAAACATCCACTACATGAACTCCATATTTGGGTACACAACACATTACCCATCAATAACGTTTCCATCCACAGCACCTCATTACATCACAGTGAACTGTACACTGTTACTGTATAAGCACCATACGTCATGTTAACGGTACGTACATAGATACAGTAATGTGTCAGGAGGAAAACTAACTGGAGAGAATATCGCTTTCCATTTACAGTAGGACAGACATTAGGAAAATAACTTCTAGACTTTAACCACTCACCAGGATCCAGATCAGGATCCAGAGCGACTTACATTAAGCAGAAACAAAAGCATGGCATACATCTCTCTCTCTCTCTCTCTCTCTCTCTCTCTCTCTCACACATGTGTCCCTATAGCGATGACATCATGTGTCCCTATACTAGCGATGACATCAGGTAGGTAACCACAGTTCTCTAGCTCTGGTCTGCTCTGAGGCAGGACTCCAGAGAAGAAGGGAAGATATGACCTCATTGTCAGCTCTGTCTGCATCAGTGGCCGACATGCAACCTGTGTCCTTCTGGATCGTGACCAGTGAAGAAACACGGGGAAGGTTGCCGTAACCCTGATCTATAGTCTATCCCATACATGGAGCTGGCTGACGCATATACGTCTGACATCATGAATTCCATATTTGGGCATGACCTTGTCTAACCTTTGAAATCCATATATGGATATCGTGGTGACATCACCGGGATGACGCGCGCATAAAATACATTGATCTCACAGATTTATATCAGATCTGCAAGTCTCAACTGTCCAGACTCTCAACTCCCAGGACACAGTTATTTATCATCAGAAGATCATCTGCAGAATCGTTGGGTAGGTCATAGTTATTATTACGTAATCGTCTAATCACAGTAATGTTTGCGTAATTGCCATAACCACTTCCTGCATGTTGACAAAATGGTCATGTATTTTCAAACATTCTCTGAAATTAGCGGAAAATAGCAGATCTACTGCTATTTAAAGAAAAAAAAAGTATACAATTATTAAATATGTCAGTAATTTATTTGCATGGGGGGGGGGGGGGGGGGGTCATCACTTCTCTATGCTGTGCTTGTGGTGGATTTGACAAAGACTTGACAAAATGACCGGACAATAATAGTACCAGAAACTAGACATGTAACGGTATATCGTATATCGATATTATATCCCAAGAATATCTATGTATCGATTTATTAAAAAATAATATTGATTAAAAATACACAGGTGATGGTCGTTATTGATGCTCATTAATATGATTAAGACACACACACACACACACACACACACACACACACACACACACACACACACACACACAACTATTGACATAAAATCATGTATGACTCACTAGAGCACTTTATATCAGGGCCATACAAAGCTACAAGGGAAGCTATATAATAAAATAATACTTAGCCCACTGTCTGGTTGATATGGGAATATATATAAGCTACTTAAAGACAACTAAAAGTATTTTAAACTCACCTGGAAAGCCACTAAAGGTTCCATGCAGACGCCCAGAGGTACAGCTGTGTCCTGGTGGCAGCATGGTCAGGTTTAGAACGACAGGTAATGTCTTTCTTTTTTTTTAAAGAAACCAGTGAATTATTCATTATAAACATTAGACTGAGGAGTTTTCTATACTGTTCTAGACAGCTAGTAGTACTGTCACTTATATTATATGTGTGTGTGTGTGTGTGTGCGTGTGTGTGTGTGTGTGTCACAACTCACGACTTGTATTTACTATTTACATTAAAACAAGTTGCTACATCTAGCAACAACATTGGCAACAAACACTGCAGCTGAGCAGCGTTGCCAGATTGGGTGAGAGACATAAGCAAACTAGGTCTCAAAGTCTAAAAGAAGTCAAGCGACTAGCCTGCCCTACTCATGTCATATTTTATATATTATAGCCTACCTGTATATATTTTCTACAAGCTCACAAGCTTGATTGAAATAAATAATGAAACCTGGAAAAACCTTGGGGAAAAAGGTTGAAACATTTTAACAACTCAAATATAATTATGGGTCCTTCCTTGTCTCGACTTAAACATACCGTATTTTAAAACCACATTGTTTAAAAGTAACATTTAGGAAACTAGCCACAAATAAGCAACTGAACTTTAGAAACAATTAAGTCCAAAAAACAGTATTTGACAGCAACTTGACAGAAAAACAAGCCCAAACAAGTCGCTTATAACAAGCAGACATGGCAACGCCAGACTGACTGAACTTGTGAAGTTTCCTCTTGCAGTGCTCGTGTTTGACCACGAGCGGCGCTGTGCGCGCCCTCCTCCTCCTCCTCCTCCTCCTCCACCCCGGTCCGGACGAAGATACAGAACACAGACGAAGAAGAAGAACGAGGAAGGTCAACAAGGATCCAAGATGGCGGCGCGCAGTGTGCTGAGGTCCGTGTGGGGGTCCGTGTGTCTCCTGGCCCCTCCAGGGGGGTCCGCAGGGACCGCCGCGGGCAGGCTGCTGGGTGGTCCGCGGCCCGGTGTGTTAGGAGCCCTTCAGAGCAGAGGCATCCGCCAAGGTGAGCTGTTTAAATCACTGTAAACAGGTTAGCATCCAGGCTAGCGTTGAGCTAACTAGCCCAGTCTGCAGTGGTATGTAGATATTAGGGACCCCCAGGGGTCCCTGAGGGAGTTCCAGGGGGCCCCCAGCTAAGCGATAGTTTGGAACCAAATGGACCCTTATTAGGGTGCTGTAATTCACTCAGAGTGTACAACTTTGTACACTTAAATTAACAGTATAAATTGGCGGTCTCAGATATAGAAATGCCATTAAATGGGGGGTATGTCAAACTGGGGGGTCCTTGAAATTAAACGGGTTGATAATCACTAATCACTTTACTATAATTAATAATTAGTAAATGTGTCACTGTCTCCTGATGGATAGGCCTACCCAGAATAATAATTATTCAATGTCTGTCGTTACAGTGGTGGAGAAGAAGGAAGGACAGACCACGACTGTAAGTGAAATTAATGTTGATAATGACAATTATAGTTAATTATTAATTATTATTCACATTACGAATGTCTGGTGTGCGTTCTGGGTGCTGTTTGCTTGTGTAGTTACAGTACGACGTGTAGACAAATGTAATGATTCTAAGAGATGGGGCCAATGTTCAAGACATCTCTGTCCAAAACTGTTACTTTTCCCCAGAAAATCAGCAGATCTACAAGCTCGAAGTGTGTCGCGTCATGCCTGCGTTCCCAGCTTGTAGATCTGCTACCATTTGATGCGTTGGTGCGACGCTGAGTGTGATCAAATAGTAGGGCATTCATTTATCATAATACAAAAAAAAGATAAATGGTGCATTTCTATAGCGCCTTTATCCAAGGCGCTTCACATAGATTGTGCATTACATTCACCCATTCACACACACATCAGGGTGGCTCAGGGGTAGAGTGGCTGGATGGTAACCGCAAGGTTGCCGGTTCGATCCCTTTTGGCTCCCCCCAGAGTTTGTGTCAAAGTGTCCTTGAGCAAAGACTCTGAACCCCTGATTGCTCCTGATGTGCTGGTTGGTGCCTTGCATGGTTTTCGCCGCCATCGGTGTATGAATGTGTGTGTGTGTGTGTGTGTGTGAATGTAATGCACAATCTATGTAAAGTGCCTTGGATAAAGGCGCTATATAAATGCACCATTTACCATTTATTTACCATTTATTTGCTCCCTTCCAGATGGAGGGACTGACGCTGGTGGGTCCTCCGTCAGCAGAACCCCCCAACCCTGAGGCCAAGTGTCCAATTTACCGATGGAACCTCCAGCACAAATACGACTACACTGTAAGTAATGTGACTACACTGTAAGTAATGTGACTACACTGTAAGTAATGTGACTACACCGTAAGTAATGTGACTACACTGTAAGTAATGTGACTACACTGTAAGTAATGTGACTACACTGTAAGTAATATGCAAATGAGTTATGTATCGCGGTTAGAATGTCAACAAACACAATAGTGCTTTATCACTGTTATCAAAAGGAGACGGAATGGAAGGATATAGGCTATATATTTAATAATAATAATAAGGGAAACATGATGAGAAATGACTAATGAGCAAAGTAAAATAATATGGGAATGAAATGTATAATGAATATTATTATTTATATATGAATATTACAAATATATCACACAGGAAAGTGTATTTATGAAACTAATAATAAAACGATCAGCTTAAATACTAAAATAGACATGATAGATATAAATAGGCCAAGCATGTAGGTGGCTGTGAAGGCACTGGCTGTGAATATGGACAGTTTGACAGTGCCGTCCCATTCCTTTCACAACAATGTGGAGCCCTTGCAGCCTCTCACCCTCAAGCACTTACAGCTGACGTCACTATAAAGTCAATGAGGGTCCAATCAGGGCTCAGGGCTTGAAGGAGGCGATTGGGATTGGGCCTGAATCTAAGATGTGTGCCGGCTCAAGAGGTTCCTCTTTAACACAATCATTCCCCGGGGATTCCTTCAAAATAAGAGCTCTGGGGTTGCCGGAAAGACATTTACTCTGAAACCCCCCCCCCAGGTGATGTAATTAAAGGCTTGTTTCCATTCAGGACGTGCTGCTGCTGCGTCAGTTCATCAGGTCCGACGGAGGCATGCTGCCCAAGAGGATCACCGGTCTGTGTCCAGAGGAACACCGGAAGGTGGCCGTGTGCGTTCAGATGGCCCACAGAGCAGGTCAGTGTCTCTCTCTACGACGCTCTGGATCCAGAGCCACTTACATTAAGCAGAAACAAAAGCATGGCATACATCTCTCTCTCTCTCTCTCTCTCTCTCTCTCTCTCTCTCTCTCTCTCTCTCTCTCTCTCTCTCTCTCTCTCTTAAAGGGACACCCTCTTTGCTAAAAAGATATATGTTAATGACGTTTAAAAGCTTTAGAACACTTTCCTGGGGGTCTTTATGTGTGTAATATGTGGTTTTAGATATTTTAGATTGTAGCAGTGAGCCTGTTGTCTCTGATGTCATGGACACTGGGCTCACTTCCTTCCTGGACTACATGTTGTCTCAGTAAGACAGCTCTCCCCCCTATCCACAAGGAGGAGCAGTGCACCAAAGAATTATGGGAATTGTAGTCCAGGAAGGTAGTGAGACCAGTGTCCATGACATCAGAGACACTGTGAAGTGTCCCTTTAATGTAAAAACATAAAGTCTGTATCACACAAAGGTTTGGTGCAGTATATCTTGTTGTTGATCTGCTACTTTTGAATTAGAATCCTGAAAAAGTAACTGTTTTGGACACGATATTATGTAACGTTCAGTATCTGTTCTGTAGTTTGAAACAAACTACAGTATTATAAAAGCCCTTAACCCATTCTGACCTGAGATCAGATTCATACGAGGTTTCCACTGGACACGCACTGGTCCGATGAACCCATTCTGACCCGAGATCAGATTGTAAAAAATGTCAGTCGTTCTTAGATTTTTCAAAAAAATAGCAGACCTACAAGTTCGTAGCGCGCCACTCGGTGGCGCGCTACGAGCTTGTAGATCTGCTATTTTTTCAATAGCTAAAGCATAACATGATGCTAACACGAATATGGGTTCCCGGTCAGAATGGGTTAATGTTCAGTATCTGTTCTGTAGTTTGAAACAAACTACAGTATTATAAAAGCCCTTAAGACCAACGGAACACGATAAGAGCCCGACCACACCTTCTGTGGCGCGTCTCTGCATAAAGACGAGTCCAAGGGGATGTGTGGCGGTCGTTGTAAACTTAGTGTAAAGTAAAGCGGTTCGTTGTGATTAAAATGTGGCGTTTGTTTCCCTCCAGGTCTTCTTCCTGACCACAGGCCGTGTCTTCCAGAGGGTCACGTCTCCAAGCCCAAACCAATGCTCAACAGGTGATTATTTATCGTTTGTCATTTAGATAGCATGTTATTATTGCGAACGCAATGAGCACTTACTATGAGACCTAGCAGATCATGTCTGTCTGTGTGTCTTTCTGTCTGTCCCGCTTTTGTGCCCATATATGGAGCTGAGTGATTTGTTTGTGATTGATGCAAGTGTCTGTCCCGCTGTTACCATGACTCAGCCATAACCATATAAGGAGTCCCCAAAGCAGCTATACGTCCAAAACCCAAATATGTGCGAGCTGCGTTCGCTTCCCGCGTTTGCGCGTCTTACTGGTTATTATTAATATTATTATTATTAGACAGACATCAGGTTAAAGTGTTGAGCTGGCATCCTATGATTTGTATAGTTTTGATTGTACAGATTATTAATGTTTTGATATTTTACTGTTGAGACTGACTGGTTTCTTTTATGGCTTATGTTTGTAATAGCTTGTAGTCTCCTTGCTTACTGTAAGACTAGTCGCTCTAGATTAAGCTGCTAAAGGCCTACAACATGTCTGCGCACAGACATGCCTACAACATGTCTGCGCGCAGACATGCCTACAACATGTCTGCGCGCAGACATGCCTACAACATGTCTGCGCGCAGACATGCCTACAACATGTCTGAGCGCAGACATGCCTACAACATGTCTGCGCGCAGACATGCCTACAACATGTCTGCGCGCAGACATGCCTACAACATGTCTGAGCGCAGACATGCCTACAACATGTCTGAGCGCAGACATGCCTACAACATGTCTGCGCGCAGACATGCCTACAACATGTCTGAGCGCAGACATGCCTACAACATGTCTGCGCGCAGACATGCCTACAACATGTCTGAGCGCAGACATGCCTACAACATGTCTGAGCGCAGACATGCCTACAACATGTCTGCGCGCAGACATGCCTACAACATGTCTGCGCGCAGACATGCAACATACAACATGTTGAGTGAAACTCTCACATACAGAAAGATCTACAGAGAGTTTTCATTTGCTCGCAGACTTGTTCCGCCATTTGTTTCTCTGTCGTTTGACTCTTGTTTCTTCCTGTAACGGGACAGATTCATGACTCTAGTTTTCTGCTTGTTTATTCCTGTAACAGATACATGACTTGTCCTCTTCTTGTTTATTCCTGTAACAGATACATGACTTGTCCTCTTCTTGTTTATTCCTGTAACAGGTACATGACGCGCTGGTCCGTGGACACAGTGAAGCCCATCTTCAGGAAAGGTCTGAAGTGGTGTAAGAAGAGGAAGCCCATCAGCCACCCTGTGCTGAAGAACAACGTGTGCTACGCCGTCAGACCCGTCATGTTCAACCACTGACCAACATCATCAGAACAACGTGTGCTACGCCGTCAGACCCGTCATGTTCAACCACTGACCAACATCATCAGAACAACGTGTGCTACGCCGTCAGACCCGTCATGTTCAACCACTGACCAACATCATCAGTGGCGTGCACAGATGGACACTAGGGGGTGCTTGGCAATGTGCTCAAAAAAATATCACCCCTGTGTGAACCAAGTGGTGCAACTCCCCTCGCTAAAAGCTGAATAACTCCTAATCTACGGAGCTCTCCATGGTTTGGTCCATTAGCGCGATTTTCGGAGGTCTTTGCTGATAATCCGGTGGTCTAGATGGAAACATTGGTGCTTTCTAGAGCAAGGATGGCTATATTTTAGTTCGCTAGCATTGACGCTATTTATGTAGCAACAACACACGGGTGCGGGTGCGTGCGCACACCAGTGGTGCACGCGCACGCATGCGCACACCACTCGTGCTCATTGACACATGCGCACACCACTCGTGCTCATTGACGTACACAAACATACAAACAAACGGGTACATGGACATTGCGAGCTGGTTGTAGAAGTGGTTGCACCACTTAGAAAAAGTTTTTTTTTTTAGTGTGGACATTGATCAAATCTTGATAAAAAACACTTCTACTGTATAATGTAATAGCCCCGGGCATTCTAGGTGTTTATTGATGCATCAAGGAAGGCAATTATATGTTTCTGCACTCTGTCGAATAGGTCTAAGATAGCATCCTAAATAAATGTCGTGAAAATGTGTTGTGACTTTGATTGAAGAGTTTTATAATACAAATAGTTCCAATAATGGCATCTAAATGTAAGGTTGCAAAATATGCTTATCGGTGTTGCGAAGATGCCCAAGATGCCATTTCCGCAATTACCATTTCCGCAATTTCCATTTCCGCATTTCCCGCAATTTCCGCAATTACAATTTCCGCAATTTCCATTTCCAACTATTAATGGCAGCTGGGTTTCATCATTCAAATAAAATAGAATTCTGTCCGTTTAGCTATAAAATTATGTCAGGGAATAGGGATACACAGTATATGTCTTTCATTTGCATTGCATCTCCCCCCACCCCCCCCAATCTTTTATTTTCGTTCGAGTAATAGTACAACTCTAATAGTATTACTTATAATAATGTAATTAAAGATAACTTCATTCAGATTTATTTATTTTTATTTCATTTTCCAGATTTTTTTTTCTTCTTTTTTTTAGATTTTCATTGGTGGGCCAGTCATAATGGTCCCGCGGGCCTGATGTGGCCCGCGGGCCTGAGGTTGAGTATCACTGGGGTAGGGGATCATGGTCATGTGGTGTCTCAAGTTCACATACAAGAGGAGTTTATCTCAAAGATGACTAAGGCCTCCTAAGAGGCTCTGGAATAAACATTCTCCTTGTCAGAGACACTAAAATGTATGAGAAATACAACAGATATACAATTGAGAAATATAGAACCATACAACAGCGAAATCTATACAAAATAAAGTACATAATTAAATACATCCAATGCAATCGATATAGAACAATATTCAAAGATGTGTTGTGGATTTAATGATGGAGTAGGCCTGTATATAGGACAGGTATAGGTCACCTGCAGGTGAAAAGGGGGAAGGCGGCCATCACAATTAGGGTTAAAAGATGGGTTTACCAAAGATTAATTAAAAGGTTAAGTATTAGGTACAAAAATATTTTAATTGTATTTTATTTTTTACAAAAAGGATTTAGTGTTTTTAAGGACTGAATCCAGAAAGCTTTGTGTTTAACCCATTCTGAACGGGAACCCATTTTGGTGTTAGCACCATGTGCTTTAGCTATTGAAAAATAGCAGACCTACAAGCTCGTAGCGCGCCACTCGGTGGCGCGCTACGAGCTTGTAGGTCTGCTATTTTTGAAAAATCGAAGAACGACTGACATTTTTAGAATCTGATCTCAGGTCAGAATGGGTTCATCAGACCAGTGTGTGTCCAGTGGAAACCTCGTATGAATCTGATCTCAGGTCAGAATGGGTTAAGCAGAAGCTGATCAATCTGTCCTCTTCTAGGTACAGACACTTTTTCTATGGCTATTCAGTTGTGTTTCATTGTGTCAACTAAATCTTCATTAATGCAAACTATAGATTCAACATACTCAAGCCTGCACACATTCTAAATATTCCCCCGAAATATTTTACTGAGAAAAGGGACTGTTACCACCTTCAATAATAATGATAATAATAGTCTTTATTGTCTCCACATCATATATTTTTGTTGTCATGGACACTTGTACAAAACATTAATAATTCTACTCGAGTTGAAGACCTATTTTAACCCTCAATGGCTTCCTTTCTGAAAAATAACGTCATTGTAAAAAGATTCACGCGTTTAGATATTATATTTACTAATGAGATGCGGACGGGAGCTGGTGCCACTTGGACCCGGACGTAACGTAGGACTACAAAATGACCCGGACGTAACGTAGGACTACAAAATGACCCGGACGTAACGTAGGACTACAAAATGACCCGGACGTAACGTAGGACTACAAAATGACCCGGACGTAACGTAGCACTACAAAATGACCCGGACGTAACGTAGCACTACAAAATGACCCGGACGTAACGTAGGACTACAAAATTACCCGGACGTAACGTATAGCACTACAAAATGACCCGGACGTAACGTAGGACTACAAAATGACGTCGGACTGAAATACTGAATATAGTGTAGAGAGGATACAGGGTGGTTGGCTTCCACAAAATGGGCGGCAACAGGATATATAATATTCTTGCACTGAATAGTGCTACGGTGCTCAGCTATGCGTGCTTTTAATTCACCAGAAGTCATACCTATACATACTGTACGCCTTGGCACAGGGGCATGTCAGAAGGTAAATGACAGCCCTGGTTGTGCAGGTAAATCCCTCTGATGGGGATATTTCTTAACCTGACTTTGCCAGCTGGGGGCGGTATTTGGTAACCATGTTCCCCAACACCGCATCCATCTGGGACCTCTCAGGGAGTTCAGCTAACACCGAATAGCTCCTGTACTGAACCAATCAGCGTGAGCTAAGGGTGGGATATGTGCGAAACCGGATGTGAAGCTATATAGACACGTCAATATGATTGGTTGTGTTTGCACGCCCCACACGGTGATAGACAGACGGTCCCCCATCCAATCATCTACCGAGTATCTTGAAAAAAAGGAACAGCCCCGTCATCGAATTGCCTCCCGAGATCCCAGATCCCAATAAGCTGTGAAACAAACTTGTGTAGCAAGCTTCTTGGATCTGGCAGCGTCAGGTTAGATATTTCTACCAGAATGAGGATGCTTACATTCATGACATTTTCTAGTGCTGTTGCATTGGGCGCGCAAGAGCCGCATTTATAGATGCCGTTAGGAATAGGAGCAATGGGTTGGGTCGGGGGGTGATTTCTAAGACTCTGACCACGAGAGAAAACAATCAGCGGAGGTTTGGAAAAGGTGTTATTAATAATAAACAGTGAATCCGATTGTAAAATATGCCAGTGTTTTTTTTTAATAATAATATGACTGAAATTTTCAGACACTTTAGAGTAGTTATAGTGGAGAAGATGGTTGACTGAGTCTAGAGGACTGGGGCAACTTTGACGATGGAGAGGAGCCACTATACTTCCACACTCACTCCCTTCCCTATAGGGCCATATATTACTGTCGTAGCAAAAAATAGCCGATCTACAAGCTCAAAACGCGTCGCACTGCGACACGTTTTGAGCTTGTATAGATCGGCTATTTTTGCTTTATTCAAATTGAAATCTTGAATTTTTGCTATTCTTGAATTGGAATCCTGAAAACTTACATTTTATGTAATTTCAAATCAAATGCCTTTCATTATACTTGTGTTGAAGCAATGAGCTACTAATTTAGACGGAAGTGATAAAAGCGAGTCATGTTTGCTGCATGTTGTGGAATAGTAAACAAGCTGAAACAAATACTATATCAGTATTCTGACATTAACCTGAGGGGCCACATTAAGTGAAGGTGGGGGGCCGCATGTGGCCCCTGGTGCCGCCAGTTGCCCACCCCTGGTCTAGAGGTACCCGTGGTGGGGGGTGGAGGGCCTTACAACATGAAGGGCAGGTCCAGTGGAGGGCCTTACAACATGAAGGGCAGGTCCAGGTTCCTGAGGCCGTCTCCCATGTAAAGGTACCCGTGGTGAGGGGTGGAGGGCCTTACAACATGAAGGGCAGGTCCAGTGGAGGGCCTTACAACATGAAGGGCAGGTCCAGGTTCCTGAGGCCGTCTCCCATGTAGAGGTACCCGTGGTGGGGGGTGGAGGGCCTTACAACATGAAGGGCAGGTCCAGGTTCCTGAGGCCGTCTCCCATGTAGAGGTACCCGTGGTGGGGGGTGGAGGGCCTTACAACATGAAGGGCAGGTCCAGGTTCCTGAGGCCGTCTCCCATGTAGAGGTACCCGTGGTGGGGGGTGGAGGGCCTTACAACATGAAGGGCAGGTCCAGGTTCCTGAGGCCGTCTCCCATGTAGAGGTATCCGTGGTGGGGGGTGGAGGGCCTTACAACATGAAGGGCAGGTCCAGGTTCCTGAGGCCGTCTCCCATGTAGAGGTACCCGTGGTGGGGGGTGGAGGGCCTTACAACATGAAGGGCAGGTCCAGGTTCCTGAGGCCGTCTCCCATGTAGAGGTACCCGTGGTGGGGGGTGCAGGGCACGTGATAGAAGGTCAGGCCCAGCCACCGCAGGCTACGGAGCACACACACGCTGCTGGCCTGCTCCCATTGGACGCTCCACGACCCTGCATCCAATCAAAACACAAGACACACGTGGTCAAATGAAATGGTAATTGCTTGGTGCATTTATATATAGTGCCTCTATCCGAGGCACTTTACAGGGATTGTGCATTACACATTCACCCATTCACACACACATTCACACACCTTTACATAGATTGTGCATTACATTCACCCATTCACACACCTTTACATAGATTGTGCATTATATTCACCCATTCACACACACATTCACACACCTTTACATAGATTGTGCATTATATTCACCCATTCACACACCTTTACATAGATTGTGCATTACATTCACCCATTCACACACACATTCACACACCTTTACATAGATTGTGCATTACATTCACCCATTCACACACACACATTCACACACCTTTACATAGATGCAAGGCACCAACCTGCTATATAGGAGTCTACCTTTCTGTGTCTATGGAGATACAGACGGCCCAAACCGACAGTTTCTATGTCTATGGTGTGCATGACTATTATTCATAACAGGCCATTATTCCACTGGAGAGAGAGGGAGAGAGAGAGAGAGAGAGAGAGATCTCTCTCTCTCTCTCTCTCTCTCCCTCTCTTTGGAGAGAGGGAGAGAGAGAGAGAGCATTGACGCATCCTCCCAGGAAAAAGGATAGGCTATACGACGTGATGGTTATTATTTCCTCTCCAAAGATTCCGATGACTCCGTTGGAACCCAGAATGGCGCGGCTGCTGATCGGGTGCCAGCAGAAGAACAGCTCGTTTACGTGTAATGTTGCGTGCTGCAGGGGGCGGGGCTTTGGCGCACGCCGGTCAATGCTTTTTAGATCGCACGCATTTCCCGATGGCCTCGTTTCCGTGGAACGCCGGTGGCCACGCCTCGTTGACATGCTGATGTTGCACATCATGCTGTCTCTGATGCTGGCGGTGTGGGATGGATGGATGGGTGCATGTTAATAATCACAAAATCATCATCATCATCATTTTTTAGACCGCGGTCGAGGTCATGGCTTTCACAAGGCCATGCCAGACTTTCCGGTCCTTCATTGCCATCCCTAGCCCCTGCAGCTTACTGATGCCTGTGTCCCCTATATAGTGATGACATCATGTGTCCCTAGCGATGATGACATCAGGGGAACGACAGTTCTCTACCTCTGGTCTGCTTTGAGGCAGGACTCCAGAGAAGAAGGGCAGATATAACCTCATTGTCAGCTCTGTAGCGGTGGCCAGTAAACTGTGTTCTTCTGGATCGTGACTATAGTGAAGAAACACGCGGGGAGGGTTGCCGTGTATTAGATTTGTCAATGACAAAACGACAAAAACTAAATGTCTGAAACCAATTAGGGCATCTGCCAATTAGAGCTGCCAATTAGAGCAGCTGCCAATTAGCCAGCTGCCAATTAGAGCAGCTGCCAATTAGGGCTACCAATTAGAGCAGCTGCCAATTAGCCAGCTGCCGTGGCACCCAACAACTTCTCCAGGAATGATTTCTGAAATAATGTTGTGGCTAAATGGACCAAGAGATTGAGTCATCACACACACGCACACGCACACACACACAACACACAACACACTACACACGCACACACTACACACGCGCACGCACACACACACACACACTACACACGCACACACGCACACACACACACACACACACACACACACACACACACACACACACACACACACACACACACACACACACACATTACATACCTTTAGGGACGTCTTCGGACAGCGGCTGCAGGAAGTCCATATAAGGATGGGAGTCAGCCATCTGCAGGGTGGATTTCCTCTGGCCATATTTGGGCGTGCTGAAGTGGAGGAAGTTGTGCAGCTTCCCCGCCTCCGCGTGAGACAGACCTGGTGGGGGGGAGGGGGAGGGGGTAACTATGAGTACATTTACTATAATATAGCCTATACTGTACTTAAAGTAAACTGTTGGTAGTATCTGTACTTAAAGGTATATTCAGTGATTTCACTTAATTCAAACTTCACTTATTTTTTTGTTTCACATCTTCAATCGAAGAGCGACTTTGACATAGAAGACATTTTTTAGAATCTGATCTCAGGTCAGAATGAAAAACTGTCAGGATGTAGAAGACATTTTTAGAATCTGATCTCAGGTCAGAATGAAAAACTGTCAGGATGTAGAAGACATTTTTTAGAATCTGATCTCAGGTCAGAACGGGTTATTTATTTACCGGTGAAGCTGCGGTTGGTTTGGACCAAACCGTGGGCGTTCTGGACGAACGCCCCGCGGGGCACCACGGACGCCTCGGCATCGATCCGGTGCACCGTCACCGCCAGCCTGACCTCCTCCTTGACCTTGACCTGTGGGCGAGACCTTCTGATTGGATTTGTGTTCTTCTGTGTTTTAGTTACAGTGAATTTACAGTAGTTTATTTTTTTGTACAGCACTTTGTTATAGTCTTGCGTTGTAAAAATGTGATATAAATAATATAAAGTGGATTAGATTGGATCACAATGGAAAGTACAGCAGATCTACAAGCTCTAAACGTGTCGCAGTGCGCCTCGTCTCCAGCTTGTAGATCTGCTAATTCTGGTGCTTTTTGTGTGCAGCCGCTGTAGTGAACTAAAGTATAGGACGTTAACCCATTCTGACCTGAGATCAGATTCTAAACATGTCTTCTACATCCTGACGGTTTACCATTCTGACCTGAGATCAGATTAAAAAAATGTTCTTCTACATCCTGACAGTTTTCTGAAAAAGCTATGTTTCTATGTCAGTCGTTCTTCGATTTTTCAAAAATATCAGACCTACAAGCTCATAGCGCGCCACTCGGTGGCGCGCTATGAGCTTGTAGGTCTGCTATTTTTCAATAGCTATAAAGCATAACATGATGCTAACACCAAAAAGGGGTTCCCGCCCCAGAATGTGTTAAAACGGGTTTCCTGGCCGACAAACACAAGGACTGTTGAAAGAGGACGGGAGGAAGTAACCCGACAACGTTTGGGAACTCACCGTGACCTCCTGGTCCTCCGCAGCGTCGCCCCCTGCTGTCCTGGGGGTCTCCGGGGTCTCGTAGGAGTGGGAGGGGTCTCCGGTGAAGCGGCCCCTCGCCGCGCGGGCCACCGCGTCCGTCAGCGCCTCCGTGGCGGGCGGCAGCAGGTGCCAGTCCACGCAGTTGAAGCTGGGACACACGCACGCACGCGCGCACACACGCGCACACACACACACAGTCACACAGTCACACACACACACATCGAAATTGTACGACTGTAAATGTATGTATGCATGTATGAGATTGTGAGATTGTAGCCTATATCTGCTATTTTCAGCATGCAACCAAAGTGTATACAATATGTCATTACAACGACATCAAGGCCTGTCAAAACACATTTTAGTCGACTAAAATCAACTGTAGATTTAGTCGACTAAAATCGTATGACATTTAGTCGACGTAAACTAGACTAAAACACTAGAACATTCCAGGCGACTAAAATGTGACCTAAAACTAAGTGAAAACTATTCAAGAGACTATATGACTAAAACTAAAAAATAGAAATGTGCTAATTACTAAACCCAAGCGTTTAGGTTATAAACTGTTTTAAACACATCATTTGTAACACTTTTTAAACGTGTCACAGTGCTTAGATTATAAACAGAAGAACATGTTTAATCGCCAGTAACACTTTTTAAACACATAAAAAAAGTGTTTAGTTTTTACAATCAAAGTCAGTCATATTATAGGTGTTTAGAATTCGAACACTAGGTGTTCTCGTGAGGTGTTTGAGTGAACTCGTGTTCTATTGTATTGTATGAATATTAATAAACACTTGGCATTTTATTATTACACACATGGTGTTTAAGGTTTTAAACACGTCACATGTTCCAGGGATTTACCGTGTATATATCCTCACCTATAGAGGCTGGTGCTGGGGGCCATCTCGTCGGGGCCCCTCCCCTGAGCGATGTAGTAGTCTGCCTTCAGGCCGTGGACCTTCCCCCAGAACAGCACCCGGCTGAAGGCGTAGTTCTTCCTCAGGAGGACGGTGGAGGTCTGCAGGGCGGCCCGGTGCTCGGGGGGCACCGTGGGACCCCCGCCGCCCGACACCAGGTCCAGAGAGTAGGACAGAGACCGCGCGTCCATGAGGCGACCGGACTGGACGGGGTTAATCCGGTCTGGACGGGGTTAATCCGGTCAGCAGATTAACGGTTCGGTCTTGTGTTCTCTTAGTCTTAGTCTTATGAATAGCACGCAATTGTAGTCCTATATAGGCCTGAAATAGTTTCGTTTTAGTTTAGTCTTCGTCTTAGTCAACTAAATATCAAAATATTCTATAGTCTAGTCTTAATTATTCTTACTTAGGCATAAATAAAGTCTTACTTAATTATGTCTTAGTTGTTTTTATCTGGTCAGCAGAGTAACGATTTGGTCTTGTATTCTCTTAGTATAGTCTTATATGAATAGCACGCGATTTTAGTCCAATATATAGGCCTATACTTAATCTCCTGAAATTGTTTAGTTTTAGTTTAATCTTAGTTGACTAAATATAAAAATATTCTAGTCTAGTCTTCTAATCTATAGTCTTAATTATTCTTACTTAGGAATGAATAAAGTCTTACTTAATTATGTCTAGTTATTTTTGCCAGAAAAATGTTTAGTCTTGTAGTCTTTTGAATAACACACCATTTAGTTTTAGTCCCATTTAGTCTTCTGAAACTGAGTACTCTAGTCTTATAGTCGACTAAATGCCGATAACCTTAGTTCTTTTTTGTCTTTTAGTCTTATAGTCAACCAAATTAAGTGAACATACCAGCTGCTGTCTCTGCTAGAGTCTATAAGGACTAGACTGTAGGTTCATCTCACAACACAATGCTAGCCAGCAGTGAGGGATACACAGTGCTAGCTGCTCGGCTGGTTGCTAACGTAAACAAACCTCCCGTTGTCATAGCGACGGTCAACAGGCAGCCCTGGGCTGGCTGAAGCCTTTTGTTTTTTCTGTTCTTAATATCTTTTAACCCATTCAGGACGGGAACCCCTTTTTGATGTTTTAACTAAGCATTATGTCATGCTTTAGCTATTGGAAAATAACAGACCTACAAGCTCATAGCGCACCACCGAGTGGTGCGCTACGAGCTTGTACACACTAAACCCAAGCGTTTAGGTTATAAACTGTTTTAAACACATATTTGTAACACTTTTTAAACGTGTCACAGTGCTTAGATTATAAACAGAATGTTTAATCGCCAGTAACACTTTTTAAACACATAAACGTGTTTAGTTTTTACAATCAAAGTCAGTCATATTATAGGTGTTTAGAATTCGAACACTAGGTGTTCTCGTGAGGTGTTTGAGTGAACTTGTGTGCTATACTGTATTTTATGACCATTAATAAACATTTGGCATTTTATTATTACACACATGGTGTTTAAGGTTTTAAACGCGTCACATGTTCCAGGGATTTACAGACAGTGTAGTCAGGGCTCAACGTATTCACACCTGTATGCTCTGAGGTACTTTATGTGCATTCAGAGAAATGCACATAAATAATATATACATATAATGCACATAAAACACACAACGACCTGCACTTTGCCTATAATAAAGTTCATATTGCAAGTGCGGACGGTGTCCTTTGTCTTTGTGCACTTTATGTGCATCTTTCTTTTTTTTTTTATATATTTTTTATCCCACGATTTTGTAACCCATTTTTCACCCCTGTGCCAATCATCTACTGTGATCCTGGGCTCTACACACCCTCCGCCAACCTGGGGAGAGCAACGGACTTAACTCATGCTCCCTTCATGCCTGAGTGTCCAAGTTGCTCCTTTACACCTGACAGGGGAAGGTTTCCCTGGTTGGACGTAGCGCGTGGAAGGAACACGTTATTCCAACCAGTTCCTTTCCCCTCCATCAGGCGCCCCGGCTGGCCAGGGGGAGGCAGTTTAGAGACCAGGATTACTGCATGTTTTTGTGAGGGTACCTACCCTAGGGGACACGGGGAGAACATGTGAGGGTACCTACCCTAGGGGACACGGGGAGAACATGCAAACTCCACACAGAAAGACCCTTTCGCCAAACCCGCCTTCGGGTATGGGCACTGATGACGCGGAGGAGGAAACACGCCGCCAGCACCCACAGTGCCCCGAGCGGGAATCGAACCCAGGACCTTGTAGCTGTGAGGCGACAGCACTACCAACTGTGCCACCGTGCCCCTTGTGTGCATCTTTCTGAATAAAATTAAATATAGAAAAAAAGAGTTTACTCAGTTAAATGTAAGTCCCCTCATGCAGTCACATCTACATAATTATACACATCTCATCCTGCACATAATTCTGCTTTCATTCAAACTGCTACGTCTGACTGAGGAGATGATAATAGATAGATAATAATAATATTAATAATAATATAGATAGGTGGGTTTATTCTCACATCATCCTGATATATCTAAAGTAGAATAAAAATAAAGGTTGTTATCAATATGGACAATCAACCATCAGTTGGAAATATTACATTTTCAGAAAATAATGTTGATATACATTAATATTAAATGTACATATTGGCACACTGACTATCAGGGAAATGAAAACATTGTTATCAATATGGACAATCAATATCAGGTGGAAATATTACATTTTCATAATTAAACGTAATGTTGACACTGTACATTAAGCACACTGACTAATATTATATCAGGAAAATGAGAACAGGCGACTCCTGCTTTAGAGAATAAGAGGAACTTTTAAAACCTTTTGCAGGACAACAGCACCCTCTACAGACACACACAGAGACGTGCAGTTATACTTCCAACACATTTTTTCTTTTTAAATCCATGTTTAGGTCAAAATTTATTATTAACACTGAAAATTGTGCGGTCATCATTACATTAACAATAATGTTCATCAGAGACAGAAATTTTGGTCGAATAAAAGAAGACATTCGGGTGCCTTTAAAATGTGTAACAGCTTTCCTAAAACAGTATATCAGTGTCAAATTAAATAACTAAGTGAAAGTGATTCAATGTCAACTTGTATCTGAAATAATTTGGTCGCCTCGTTAAATAATAACTCGCCAAAAAGGTGCAAAAACATTATTTAAAAAAGTAGTCCAATAAAACCCGTTATCTTTATTTAAATAGATTCACGTTCCTTAAAGCTGCAATGTGGAACTGAATTTTTAACGGACATAAATTCCAGATTGCAGCTTTAACGATTTCCTTCATTAATTAAACCAGAGCGAAGTGTCTTAAAATGAAGGCAACCAGTGGCTAGACCGTATAACAAATAAAATGTCCCAGTCAAGAGTCTAGATATAAACAAATCCCTGCACAATATCGAGATAAGAGTTTTTGTTCAACATGTTTCAACACGGAAGCTCTTGATAGTAAACACCAGACAGTTCTGTACAAAACACACAGAACGTGACAGTTGTATCTCTGACTGTACAAAACACACACACAATGTGACAGTTCTCTGCATAGATATAGAAAGATAGATACCTCAATCGCCCGCCGATGAGCGACCTGCATCTACTGGGGCGTCGTCTTTCTCCAGAACTTGTCAGAATCTAGGGTGTGTTCGAAGAAACAAACTCCCTAATATTATATCCAAAATGCGCCCTCATGGGTACCTTTCTGTGTCTGTGGAGATACAGACGCCCCAGAGCCTCATGGGTACCTTTCTGTGTCTGCGGAGATACAGACGCCCCAGAGCCTCATGGGTACCTTTCTGTGTCTGTGGAGATACAGACGCCCCAGAGCCCAAGGAGGCGTCTACCTTTCTATGTCTGTGGTTCTGTGTCTGTCTGTACAAAACAAAACAAACAGACAGTCAAACAAAAGGCAAACTTTTACAAAACACAGTCAGTCAGTCATAAAGGCAGTATGTGCTCCGTCTACAGTACAGTACAACCCTGCGTTGTTCACGCACCCGTTTGACGCAGAGTGTCCACGTGGTTGCAATGTGTACAAGTAAACGGTGATATAAGTCATCATATCGATCTGTTCAAATAAGTGCTAAATAGCTCTATAATTATTCTCCCTAGACAATAGAACGTCGTTCTGGGTTATATGCTGTAATTGGTATTCCGACCGGAAGGTGTGTCCGACCCCCACGTTACTGAACAAACGGGAGAGGACCCGGTAACGACCCCTGGGGAACTCCGTCGGTTGAGTGAACAGTGAGGATTGTACTGTGTTCCAATATGGCAGGTTGGTTTGGTCATGGTTGGAGAATTGGCTGCACCGTTTTAATGATCACCATGGGTGTGTACATGTGTTCAGACATGTTATAATGATCACCATGGGTGTGTATGTATGTGTTCAGACATGTTATAATGATCACCATGGGTGTGTATGTATGTGTTCAGACATGTTATAATGATCACCATGGGTGTGTATGTGTTCAGAGACATGTTTTAATGATCACCATGGGTGTGTATGTGTGTGTGTGTGTGTGTATGTGTTCAGAGACATGTTATAATGATCACCATGGGTGTGTGTGTGTGTGTGTGTGTGTGTTCAGACATGGCTGCACTGGATGCATTGTCAAAAGGGCACTTTGTGGCTTTTAACGTTATTTCTTTGGTAAAATTGTTCTCTTCGGTGGAGTGTGTGTATCTACAATGATACAATTTGTATCTGTGTGTGTGTGTGTGTGTGTGTGTGTTTTTTACAAGAGTGATTCTCAACGAGAACGTGATGTTTGACACAGGAACTCTGGGGGTTCAGGGTTCGAGGGGGGGGCTCTGTGGGTTCAGGGTTCGAGGGGGGGCTCTGAGTGGGTTCAGGGTTCGAGGGGGGCTCTGTGGGTTCAGGGTTCGAGGGGGGGCTCTGTAGGTTCAGGGTTCGAGGGGGGGCTCTGAGTGGGTTCAGGGTTCGAGGGGGGGCTCTGTAGGTTCAGGGTTCGAGGGGGGGCTCTGAGTGGGTTCAGGGTTCGAGGGGGGGCTCTGTGGGTTCAGGGTTCGAGGGGGGGGGGGCTCTGTGGGTTCAGGGTTCGAGGGGGCGGGCTCTGTGGGTTCAGGGTTCGAGGGGGGGGGGGGGCTCTGTGGGTTCAGGGTTCGAGGGGGGCGGGCTCTGTGGGTTCAGGGTTCGAGAGGGGGGCTCTGTGGGTGTAGGGTTCGAGGAAGGGGGGCTCTGTAGGTTCAGGGTTCGAGGGGGGGGCTCTGTAGGTTCAGGGTTCGAGAGGGGGGGGGCTTTGTGGGGTCAGGGTTCGAGGAAGGGGGGCTCTGTAGGTTCAGGGTTCGAGGGGGGGGGGGCTCTGTGGGGTCAGGGTTCGAGGGGGGGGGGGGCTGTGTGGGTTCAGGGTTCGAGGGGGGCTCTGTGGGTTCAGGGTTCGAGGGGGGGCTCTGAGTGGGTTCAGGGTTCGAGGGGGGCTCTGTAGGTTCAGGGTTCGAGGGGGGGCTCTGAGTGGGTTCAGGGTTCGAGGGGGGGCTCTGTGGGTTCAGGGTTCGAGGGGGGGCTCTGTAGGTTCAGGGTTCGAGGGGGGGGGGGCTCTGTGGGGTCAGGGTTCGAGGGGGGGGGGGGCTGTGTGGGTTCAGGGTTCGAGGGGGGCTCTGTGGGTTCAGGGTTCGAGGGGGGGCTCTGAGTGGGTTCAGGGTTCGAGGGGGGGCTCTGTGGGTTCAGGGTTCGAGGGGGGGCTCTGAGTGGGTTCAGGGTTCGAGGGGGGCTCTGTAGGTTCAGGGTTCGAGGGGGGGCTCTGAGTGGGTTCAGGGTTCGAGGGGGGGCTCTGTGGGTTCAGGGTTCGAGGGGGGGCTCTGTAGGTTCAGGGTTCGAGGGGGGGGGGCTCTGTGGGTTCAGGGTTCGAGGGGGCGGGCTCTGTGGGTTCAGGGTTCGAGGGGGGGGGGGGCTCTGTGGGTTCAGGGTTCGAGGGGGGCGGGCTCTGTGGGTTCAGGGTTCGAGAGGGGGGCTCTGTGGGTGTAGGGTTCGAGGAAGGGGGGCTCTGTAGGTTCAGGGTTCGAGGGGGGGGCTCTGTA
>NC_137880.1:39382473-39399973 GCF_963924005.1 Protomyctophum bolini | reverse complement strand
ATTGTACTAGTGTTCACTACACAAACAACCATGAGTTCAGATCATGTTTATAATCAGACTTTAATTATGAATATACAGTCTCCTTACAATCAGAACCTCTATGTCTCCCATCTCATTCAGTACAGTAAACGTAACAGGACAGCACTGCTATGTTGTTAATACTCGTGTGTGGCGCTGTAGTATGATTAAGTAGGACGTTCATTTACAAAACCATTTAGTTGTTTTAGTAATAACATGGAGATAAGAGGCTACACGTAATGTTTCCTTTAACCCATTTAGGCCTGACGTTTTAAATGTATTTTTTCATATCATAAAACAAAATCTAAGAACGACTGACATAGAAACATAGCTTTTTCAGAAAACCGTCAGGATTTAGAAGACATTTATAGAATCGTTCCCAGGTCAAAATTGGTTAAAACACCAACGGCTCAATGAATCAATCCAGAGTCACCCTGATCTTGGCGGGGCCCATCTTCAGAGGCAGGGTCTGGCCCGTGTTGATGAACGGGTAGAGCGTGTCGGTGAAGGCGTGCGTGAAGGTGTGTATGTGTGTGTCGGTGTCCGGGTCGGAGAAGGACACGGTGCCTCGGCTCCAGTCCAGCGTGACCCGGATGGTCGTCAGGTCGCCCCGCAGCGAGAGCTCTGTGACCGCCCCGGGGCTGGAGCCCGCCGAGTACCTCCCCCCCTGGAAGCCGATCCTCCAGTGGCGCCCGCCGCCGTCCCCTTTGCGGCGGTAGGGCTCCTGCAGCACGCCCAGGCGCCACTGCGTGTTGTCCCCGACCTGGACGTCCCAGCGGCGCGTCCCCGACGTGATGCCCTCGGAGCCCAGGATGAGGCCGTACTTGTCGAACCTCTCGGGGTTGTCGGGGAGCGGCTGCGTCTTGCCGTGCCGCACGCTGGTCAGGTCGTCGGAGAGCGTGTACGCCACGTTGGCCGTGTTGGGGTCCAGGAGGACGGGCGTGTAGGAGACCACGGCGTCCCTCATCTTGTCCCACACTCTGAAGGCCAGGTTGCCCAGGTGTCGGGCCTCGTCTATCAGCGCTCCTCCCGAGACCGGCGGCGGGTCCGGCGGCGTGAGCTGGACTCTCTCCATCGTGCTCTTGTAGTTCTGCAGGAAGGAGACGTGTCCGGCTCTCAGCTCCTCCTCCGTGTCTCTGATGTTGTTTGAAAGGGTTAACATGTCTCTGTTCAGGCCCTCCATCTTCTCCTTCATGGCCCGACTCTTCTGCTGCTCTTCCTCCCTCAGCGCGGCCACGCTGGCCTCCTCTTCCTCTCGTAGGAACCGATGAAGCTTCTCAAACTGTTCCTTCATCTTCCTCTCCGTGTGTCGGGCCTGGACCTCGATGTGTTCGGCCGTTTGGTCACAGTTTGTTTTGAGTTTATTAAACGTCTTCAGTTTCTTCTGTAAAGCCTTCAGTGATTTCTGGACTGCCTTCTTCTGATCCCGCGTGGCCTCCTCGATGGGACTGAATCGGTGGCCGGCGTGTTTTTCGGAATCCCGACACACGACGCACGCGGGCTGCTGACATTCCACACAGAACAGCTGGATCCTGAAAGCGTGCAGACCGCAGAGGTCCTCAGGACCGCATGACGATGTGCTTTGATGTTTGGTCTGTCTCTCCTGCTTTGAAGCTCTCTGTCTCTCCTGTACGAAGGCCTCACAGCGGTTCTTCAGAGCCAGGTTACGGGGCAGATGATCCGTTAAATGTATCTCCAGGTCACGGGGCAGATGCTCCGTCGAGTGCATTTCCTTGCAGACCGGACACTGCGCCGTTTTCTTTTGTCTCCACCATTCCTGCAGACACGCGTTGCAGAAGACGTGGCTACAGGACAGGACGACGGGATCTTTGAAGATGTCGCTGCACACGGGACACGACAAGTCCTCCTCTGGAAGAGACGACGAGGTGGAGGCCATTTAGTCTCAGAGGGAAAGCTACAGTAAATCAGCCAGTTGGTTACTCTTCCTTCCCCAACGTTTACTCTCAGTGTGAATGCTGTTAAAAAGGAGAAGAGAATAGAGTCCACACGTTGTTGTTGACTTGTTGTTAAAGTCCATTCAGCAGACAAGAGTCAGCAGCAGGTTGTCTCAGTGGTCTGGGAGGGTCTCTGTTCCCTCCATTCAGCAGACAAGAGTCAGCAGCAGGTTGTCTCAGTGGTCTGGGAGGGTCTCTGTTCCCTCGGCAGCAGGTTGTTCCAGTGGTCTGGGAGGGTCTCTGTTCCCTTGCCTGTAGCTGTGGATGGAAAGGCAGTCTGTCCTCTCTCACTGGTCTGGGAGGGTCTCTGTTCCCTGGATGGAAAGACAGTCTGTCCTCTCTCACTGGTCTGGGAGAGTCTCTGTTCCCTCTCCTGTAGCTGTGGATGGAAAGACAGTCTGTCTTCTCTCACTGGTCTGGGAGAGTCTCTGTTCCCTCGCCTGTAGCTCTCACTGGTCTGGGAGAGTCTCTGTTCCCTCTCCTGTAGCTGTGGATGGAAAGACAGTCTGTCCCCTCTCTCACTGGTCTGGGAGAGTCTCTGTTCCCTGGATGGAAAGGCAGTCTGTCCTCTCTCAGTGGTCTGGGAGAGTCTCTGTTCCCTCGCCTGTAGCTGTGGATGGAAAGACAGTCTGTCCTCTCTCACTGGACGTTGCGTTTGATCTGAACGGCCAATCGCATTCTCCGTCTCTCTCCGCGTGTGAGAGCTTGTCAGCAGCGAGGGGGGAGTGAGATGAACAGCCTGCTTGGCACCATAAAATAGTTATTTTCACCCTTTCACCCACCGAGGACCCGGAGGCCGCAATGAGGGACACCTGCTTTTATGACCGCTCGGCGGGGGCAGAGAGGGGGGGGGGGGGGGTGCAGTGTCTTGTTCAAGGACATTTCTATATTCTGTGTCAGGTTCAGCTCTTCTTTTTTTTGTGAGGGGGGGAAATGTCACAAATTGGTTTTAAAATTAATGTAATAAATGGAGCAATAATTTTACTGGACTTGAAACTTCATATGAAGGCAATGTCGCTGCTAATATACGTCACGCCCAGACGTCGACACATTGCGTTCCTGAGATTCCTCGTTGACGTAAGCTGGTGGTGACTCGACTCGTACGAACCACGAAACATTAAATATCAATAAATAAATAAAAAACGTAATTAACATTCAGTTTCTGTTGTGCGACGGGCAGATGCAGCCACCCCGCCTACCCGGAAATGTAGTCTCTGGGTTGTTTGACTCGTTTCTAACGCTTATTTTGTTACTCTTTGGGTATATTTGTACGTTTCCACCTTCAGTCGATGCTTCATATCCATATGAGTGAAAAGGCCGGGGTGAGCGGTTTACTTTTCAAACGCAGTTCTTATATGAAGAGATCTAAAATACACCTTATAATTATAATTTATTTGGATTACAATGCAAATAAAAAATGCATGAACCTGGGGACTGACGCCCTCTACCGACAGTGACGTCAGGACTTCGGTGCTCTATAGCTTTGAAGGATTGGAGTTCATGGCAGTGATTTAGTGTTGGTGGACAAGGGTAAGGCTAAGGGTAATATTATTTATAGAGTGCCTTTCAGAACAGTTGTTACAAGGTGCTGTACAACAAAACAAAAGGAATAAAACAAGAACATCTCAATCAAAAACAAACCAAGCCAACAATGACATAAAAAAACAGAGCAGCAAAGACAGTACCTATACACACTAAACCCAAGCGTTTAGGTTTTAAACTGTTTTAAACACATCATTTGTAACACTTTTTAAACGTGTCACAGTGTTTAGATTATAAACAGAAGAACATGTTTTATCGCCTGTAACACTTTTTAAACGCATAAAAAAAGTGTTTAGGTTTTACAATCAAAGTCAGTCATATTATAGGTGTTTAGAATTTGAACACTAGGTGTTCTCGTGAGGCGTTTGAGTGAACTCGTGTTCTACTGTATTTAGATAAAACAGAGCAGTACATAGAAATCAACTAAAGATTGAAGCAATCACTGGAGCAACCCAAAATGTTTGCGGTACAAAATTTGTTTTTAGTAGCTTCTTAAAGGTCTCAACAGACATAGCGTTTCTCAAGCAGAGTGGTAAATCATTCCACAGCGTAGGTCAGGAGGTGCAACAAAATGCGTAAGCTGGATCTCCTTTGGTTCGCAGCTTAGTGTCTTTAGGGGATAATGAGAAGACCTTTTGTCTGAAGACCTAAGGTGTCTCATATTCACCTTGGGGTGCTCCAGTTCACTTAAATACATTGGGCCCAGCCCACGAAGAGATTTATAAGTAATTAATAACATTTTTAAATTTAATTCTGGAGTCGATTGGTAGCCAATGCAAGGCCCACAGGGTTCCCACAGCACAGGAGTGATGTGTGACCTTGTTTGTGTATTGGTTAACCCATTCTGGGGGCGGGAACCCGTTCTGGTGTTAGCATTACGTTATGCTTTAGCTATTTAAAAATAGCAGATCTACAAGCTCATAGCGCGCCACCGAGTGGCGCGCTACGAGCTTGTAGGTCTGCTATTTTGGAAAAAATCGAAGAGCGACTGACATGGATAGACATTTTTTAGAATCTGATCTCAGGTCAGAATGGAAAACTGTCAGGACGTAGAAGACATTTTATAGAATCTGATCTCAGGTCAGAATGGAAAACCGTCAGGACATAGAAGACATTTTATAGAATCTGATCCCAGGTCAGAATGGGTGAACATTCTAGCAGCCGCATTCTGCACCAGTTGGAGGCGGTGTATCGAGAGGAGCGACTCAATGTAGTAAAAAGGGACAGAATAAAAGCGTGGATACGTTTTTCCAGGTCCTGTGATGTTAATAATGTTTTAATTTTAGTCAATGTTTAAATACTGTATACAAAGCTTTCACAATACTGTACAAAGTTAAATATAGGCACTATAGAAGGCTCTCACGCATGCAGGGAGGTTCTGACCTCTGTCCCACTATAGCCAAGAATGAAACCAAGTTCCATCATGTGACTTCACCTGTCATCATAAACTCATCGCAGCAACAAACCACTGCCTTTGGTCTCGCACCTTCCTACCTACATGACTGCCTGCCTAAATATGTCCCAAACCGCCCCCCTAAGGTCTTCACCTTCCTACCTACATGACTGCCTGCCTAAATATGTCCCAAACCGCCCCCTAAGGTCTTCCACTGCTGGCCTGCTCGCTTTGCCTAAATAAATGGCAACTAAAAAATACGGGGAAGCAGCTTTTTGCTTCTACGGGCCGACGGCATGGAACAAACTCCCACTGTACCTTCGACAGGCAGCCTCTGTAGACATTTTTAAAGCTCAGCTCAAGACCCACTTCTATACAACATTGCTTTTAATTGATCTTTTCTATTTTTTGTTATTCATGTCCTCACTGTATTGCATTACTGCTTGTTTTTTAATGTCGTTGCCTTGCTTTTCATTTATTCTCCATTGTTCTGTAAAGCACTTTGAGCTGCATTTCATGTCATGAAAGGTGCTATACAAATAAAGTTTTATTATTATTTTATTATTATTATTTTAAGAGACATAAATTAAGTACTCATTGGAAGAGAGGAGACGTGGCTATATTAGTTAAAAGAAACAAGAGTCTTATCATACATTACTTGCAATGTTAATAGTCTGTGTCATTGGAATACTATTCAGCAGGAGTTACTTTTATTTAATAGCTGGTATAATAGAGGGACTGGATAAGGAATAGATGCATACAGTGCTACCATATTAACTAAGTACTTAGTTAATACTTATACTAGGGCTGATAAAAAAAATCAAAATACAAGCCCACAACGCATTGCAGCATGACATGTTGAGAGCTTGTAGATCTGCTACCCTTCAAGGCCATGTGCTTTCTTTGACTCATTGCAAGCGAAAAATAAAACCTCATGAATGAAAGTGTAATGTATTTTGAGGTACATTTGTGTACAAAGCAGGACGATATACTGTATGTCAATACAGGTATATGCTACTGTACCTTAGACCTGTTCCAAGGTGCTTTCATGACATTTCTGAGACCGCGTCGTTCATGTTTATGGAAGATGCTTCTATTTTACTCTATTTTTTCTCTTGCTAGTTTGACTTTGACCACTTAGTTCAAATACTTAAAACAAGTAAAAATAGCCTCACAACACATGCACGTACCGGTGTTGTGAGCTTGTAGATCTCCCAGTGTGGTGTGTGTGTGCGCATGTGCATGTGTGTGTGTGCGCGCGTGCGTGTGTGCGTGCGCGCGCGTGTGTGTGTGTGTGTGTGTGTGTGCGTGCACTGCAGCCACTCACCAAAAGGCACTATGACGGGACAGGTGATGCTGTAAGCCATGATGACGGTGAACACACACAGAGTCCATCCGTACATCGCTCCGTATTCAAACTCATAGGCCTGGTTCTGGAGAGAACAACAGACAACAACAGACAACAGCCTTGTGGTCAGAGTGTTGTGGTTCTGGAGAGAACAACAGACAACAACAGACAACAGCCTTGTGGTCAGAGTGTTGTGGTTCTAGAGAGAACAACAGACAACAGCCTTGTGGTTAGAGTGTTGTGGTTCTAGAGAGAACAACAGACAACAGCCTTGTGGTTAGAGTGTTGTGGTTCTAGAGAGAACAACAGACAACAACAGACAACAGCCTTAGAGTGTTGTGGTTCTGGAGAGACAACAGACAACAACAGACAACAGCCTTGTGGTTAGAGTGTCCGCCCTGAGACTGCCTTGGGTGCATGACACAAAAATAAATAATCTATCTATCTGTCTGTCATGTACAGTAATCACATACATACAAGGTGCTGACAAATTCCCTACGGTGGTGTACAGACTATACTAAATAACTACATAATGCAAATAAATAACCATCTATACAAGTCCATCATTGATTCTGACCCCTCCCAGAAAGGCCTACGCTGACACAGTCCCTATAATGATGTACAGACTATTAAATGACTAATGACTAACTAGTGCTGTGCACAGTTCTTCCACCAGAGGGAGCTACACACACATTGTAGTACCTTCAGATTCAAAGGAGCACAATTTTTGTGTTGAATCCTTATATATATATATACACAGGTATATATATATATATTATATATATATATTAGATCTGGGACTCTTTGTAATTAATTAATCTCGATTAATCGCATTTTAATCGCATATCATTATTTGACCTGAGAACAGTGAGAGAGCCCTTTTTTCAACTGGATTTTGGTATACTAGTGAATCAATGAATAGTGAATACATAAGTTTAAGCAATAAAACATTGTTTTTGTAGTAGTAATAATAGGGGTAATAATAATATCTCAAAATTAATCATTTATATAGAGCTTTTCTGAGTACCCAAAAACAACTTTATTAGGGGAAAATCACTAAGTAAATAAATTAAATGGCTGGGGAAAGCAATATTGAAGGTTTGGATGGTGGGGGCATGTCTCTGAGAGTTTTGGGGAATCCGTTCCTTATGACCATAAGAAAACACCTCTGTGTTTCTTCCGTGTACATACAGTAACAGCCATAACAGATTTTACATTTTATTTGGCCATAACCGTTTAGTTAGAAACCATGTCATCTGGACGGGTCCTTGAACTGCTACTGGGAGTTGGAATAACGTTAGCTCTGATCCATTCTAGTGTTAGAAGGAGGAAAGTAAAGCTTTCACATCTTTTTTGTGCTAAAAACGAGGGGCTGCACAGCCTGCACTTCCGCGGGTGTGAGTGAGGGGAAAGGATCAAATTAAGTACCTTAGAAGTCCTTTTATTTTATTTTATATCCCACGATTTTGTAACCCATTTTTCACCCCTGTGCCAATCATCTACTGTGATCCTGGGCTCTACACACCCTCCACCAACCTAGTCCCCATATATGGGGGACAAGGGGAGACCAACCTAGTCCCCATATATGGGGGACAAGGGGAGAGCAACGGACTTAACTCATGCTTCCTTCATGCCTGAGTGTCCAAGTTGCTCCTTTACACCTGACAGGGGGGAGTTTCCCTGGTTGGACGTAGCGCGTGGAAGGAACACATTATTCCAACCAGTTCCTTTCCCCTCCATCAGGCGCCCCGGCTGGCCAGGGGGAGGCAGTTTAGAGACCAGGATTACAGCATGTTTTTGTGAGGGTATCTACCCTAGAAGTCCTAACTACCTAACTACGTCCTAACTACGCTATGGACCAGAGCTACTGTTGTTGACGTTGCGTTGCGCGAGCGTGGGATGGATGGGGCGCTTTGATTTGGGCACAGCGCCATGACCCGGGGGGAGGGGTTGATCCGTCACCGAGCGCACAGGGCATTTCTCCGACACAACATAATTAACCCATTTTGGGGCGGGAACCCCTTTAGTCGTTAGCAATAATGCTATGCTTTAGCTATTGAAAAATAGCAGATCTACAAGCTCATAGCGCGCCACAAGCTTGTAGGTCTGCTATTTTTTTGGAAAAATCTAAGAACGACTGACATAGTAAACATAGCTTTTTCAGAAAACTGTCAGGATGTAGAAGACATGTTTTAGAATCTGATCTCAGGTCAGAATGGGAAACTGTCAGGATGTAGAAGAACATTTTTAGAATCTGATCTCAGGTCAGAATGGGAAACTGTCAGGATGTAGAAGAACATTTTTAGAATCTGATCTCAGGTCAGAATGGGAAACTGTCAGGATGTAGAAGACATTTGTAGAATCTGATCTCAGGTCAGAACGGGTTATAAGCCCTGGTGGTTGTTTAAAAGGTTCAAAAAGGGACGGACCTGCTTGACGTACTTCCTCTCTGCGGCGGAGCGAGCCAGCGCCATGCGGATGGAGTAGAGCAGCAGACCTGGCAACCGCAACAGCTCCATGCCGGAGCCCACCAGGCCCGCCGCGATCACGTAGTTCACGAAGAACGCTCCCTGGTCGGGCAGGAACACACACCTGGAGGAGAGGAGACAGTTAGAACACACACCTGGAGGAGAGGAGACAGTTAGACACCCAGGAACACACACCTGGAGGAGAGGAGACAGTTAGAACACACACCTGGAGGAGAGGAGACAGTTAGAACACACACCTGGAGGAGAGGAGACAGTTAGGCCCAATCCCAATTCCTCCCTTCGTCCTGGCCCTTAGCCCTTGCCCTTGCTTATGCGCGTTCACGTGAGGGGGAAGGGTTATCTCAATTGTCTTTGGATGGAGGGGTAGGGCTGAGGGCGAGGGGTAGAATCCCCTTCGTTTGAAGGGATGTCTCGACGGGACTTAAAACGGAGCAACATCACTGAGGGCTGAAAGGCGGACGAGGTAAGAAGCCTTTTATGTCCTTTATTATGGAAAAATATTATAATAACCAATATTATTTGAATGTATTAACAATCTGCATCGCCAAAAATATCGCAATCTCTAGCAAAGGTTAACGTTACCTCACGTGAACTAACGATATGATACGGCGTTGCATTCATACAACGTTACCCATTCATTTGGCGCCGCATCGGCGCTTTATTCTTTTTTATTTAACGCTGGTGCGCCGGTGATACAACTCGGATGCAAGCTAGCTTATTAGAAGGCATCAGTCCGACCCCCCAGACCACGATATGTCAACATTCTGCAGTTTTGGAGCTCTTAAAAGCCGTGAAATAGCCTACTGTACCTACATAACGCTGTCGCTCGCTGCAGTGATAGCTATGGTTTTATCATGACCAATGTTAAGCTAATCCCCACAAGTTGCAAAACTTACATAACTAATTAGCAATGCTTGTTGTTTTTTCCCCAGGCAAACCAGCTATGGAACAGATTGCAAGCTGCTGTGCAGACTGTACATTGGATGGAGATGAATCACGATGGCATTTATTGATAGAAAGTTACTCTGTTCTTAATGATATTAAAAACAATGACCAGTGACCACAGCCCCTTCTTTCTATACTGTAAAGTGTTTTTCATTTTTCTAACCCTATATCTGTACCCATGCTATACAAACTGCTAATACAATAATCAATTAATCAGGTACAACTGTTGAGCAGGTGTCAGAATGAGCTATATCTAGCTGAATTACATTCTGCATCCAGCCATGGTGGGCTACCAACATGAGACAAAATTACAATATATTTTTTTCATCATAACCACAGCAATGTTATATTTACGTTCCATCTCTACAGCTTAAATCAAATCAAAAGTAGTTTCCAAAGTGGGTTATGGGCTAAATGATAGTTTGTACACTCTCAGAGTTAATTAACATTCATATTACAATATAAATTGGGGGTCCCAGAGACAGAAATGCCATCAAAGTTTGGGGACCACTGGCCTGTAGTGAGCTTGCAGATCAGCTATTTTCTGAGAACAGGTTGTATATCAATATCTACAGGGGACGTTAAATATTTAGGGACGTTCCAATTCCTAGGGGGATGATTTATCTCCCTACCCCTTGACCCTCATTATGTAGGGACAAGGGGAAGGGGCAAGGGCTGAGGGGTAGGGTTAAAAAAGGAATTGGGAAAGGGCCTTAGACACCACAGAGGGAACCACACAGTGAATAAATACTCACTCCATCCTCAGCTTCCCGTGACCGTCGGCCAGGAACTCCTTGTCAAACAGCCAGCGGAAGAACACCGCCAGACTGACAGGACGGGAGGAAACAAACCATGTCACAGAGGCAGAATAAAACATACTGTAGGATCTCACAGGACTGTCTAAAGAGAGGTTAGAATAATCACTAAGAAAGGTACAGTATTGATTACCTGGTGAGTCCCAGTGAAGGATCAACATCATAATAACAGTGTATTACAGTATATTGATTACCTGGTGAGTCCCAGTGAAGGATCAACAGTGTATTGATTACCTGGTGAGTCCCAGTGATGGATCAACAGTGTATTGATTACCTGGTGAGTCCACGGGAAGGATCAAGTGTATTGATTACCTGGTGAGTCCCAGTGAAGGCAGGATCAACACCATGAACAACAGGAAGAAGTAGAGTTTATGCATCATGCTCAACTGCTCCGTGGACCTGAACACAACACAGATACACAGAACTACATCACCCAGAACTACATCACACAGAACTACATCACCCAGAACTACTGAACACAACACAGATACACAGAACTACAGCACTATGTCCTATACTGAACAACATACACTATAGAAATAAATCAATATACTCTTCAATCATTGGAATTACAGGGTCAATGTGACTGTGTGCAACGTTTGTAAGAACAAAGATTAGAACGTGTGTGCGTGCGTGTGCGTGTGTGTGTGTGTGTGTGTGTGTGTGTGTGTGTGTGTGTGTGTGTGTGTGCGTGCGTGCGTGCGTGCGTGCTACCTGCTCCAGTGAGCCTCTCCCAGGGTAGAATAGTAGACAACGGTAGGCAGCAGGGCAGAGAAGGACCACAGGAGCAGAGTGGGGAAGAACTGACTGACCACAGCACTCTGAAACCAAGGGATTATTATTAGTATAACTGACTGACCACAGCACTCTGAAACCAAGAGATATCAGAGCATTATTAGTCTCGCGTAGCCAGACACAATTCTACAATCTCCTGAATGCTATATAGAGTCTGGGAAGGATGTCCCCGAAGGTTAGGGTTAGCTAACCCTAACATGGGTCCTCAAATGGACATATTGGTTGTTCAGTTTGACCCACCAGTTTTGGAGATATGGCTTATAGAGTAATTAATGTCTTGCAGAGAAACAGCGAGTTGAGAAAACAGGCTTGAAAGGTTCACTTCTTTGGTCTCTAGCATTACACCTACTGTATAGCTACATGTTTAAGCATTTATTTCATATTTACATGTCTTCTGTGGTCTCTAACATTACACCTATAGCTACATGTTTAAGCATTTATTTCATATTTACATGTCTTCTGTGGTCTCTAACATTACACCTATAGCTACATGTTTAAGCATTTATTTCATATTTACATGTCGATTTCAGCTCTGACATTTATTTCAGACATGCTGTAGTATGTGTGCATCTGCCTGTGCTATTAACTCATTAATGGATTTAAAGAAAAGTTTTTCTCCTCTCCTGAACAGTCTTGCCACCATGACATTTATGAGCAGCCTGGCCCTGCTAAAGCCCGACATGGGTATGCAATTAACAATAATCCTGATTCAGACACCAAATGAACTAATGAAACCTCTCTGACAGGCACAGTCTCTCTACGTGGCGTGTTGTAGTTTGATACACATAACATGCAACCGGAAAGAAAACAGCCACGTTCCATAATCCAGCAGCTATAAGTAATTAGTTTTATGGTCTATACTATACCTTGCATTCTTTGGGCTGTGAAGAATGATCTTTATCCCCCCCAAATTAATATAACTAACTAACTGTAGGCATGGGATATATATATTATGCGCCATAAGCTTCATTAACCGTTTATTTTCATCACCTACGACGTGCTGTGAGCTTCAGATCAGCTACTTTCCTATCATTTTTATCCCACGATTTTGTAACCCATTTTTCAACCCTGTGTCAATTATCTAATGTGACCCTGGGCTCTACACACCCTCCACCAACCTAGTCCCCATATATGGGGGACAAGGGGAGAGCAACCTAGTCCCCATATATGGGGGATAAGGGGAGACCAACCTAGTCCCCATATATGGGGGACAAGGGGAGACCAACCTAGTCCCCATATATGGGGGACAAGGGGAGACCAACCTAGTCCCCATATATGGGGGACAAGGGGAGACCAACCTAGTCCTCATATATGGGGGACAAGGGGAGACCAACCTAGTCCCCATATATGGGGGACAAGGGGAGAGCAACGGACTTGAACTCATGCTTCCTTCATGCCTGAGTGTCCAAGTCTCTCCTTTACACCTGACAGGGGGGAGTTTCCCTGGTTGGACGTATAGCGTGTGGAAGGAACACGTTATTCCAACCAGTTCCTTTCCCCTCCATCAGGCACCCCGGCTGGCCAGGGGGAGGCAGTTTAGAGACCAGGATTACTGCATGTTTTTTGTGAGGGTACCTACCCTAGGGGACACGGGGAGAACATGTGAGGGTACCTACCCTAGGGGACACGGGGAGAACATGTGAGGGTACCTACCCTAGGGGACACGGGGAGAACACGCAAACTCCACACAGAAAGGCCCTTTCGCCAACCCCGCCTTCGGGTATATGGGCACTGATGACGCGGAGGAGGGAACACGCCGCCAGCATCCACAGCGCCCCGAGCGGGAATCGAACCCAGGACCTTCTAGCTGTGAGGCGACAGCACTATACCGACTGTGCCACCGTGCCCCAGATCAGCTACTTTCAAGAGAGGAGTAATCTGAGTTCCCAGAAGTTTTATTTTTCGCCACTAGGCGGGCGAGAAAAAAGGAACTTCTGGGAAAAAAGGAACGCATCCCTGTGAGGGAAGTACGTTGCGCTCAGAATCTGAGCGGACACTCCCCTTTCCGGTCTGAAGCACTGTGCATACCATGAAAATAGTCCGAAGGGAATCCAATTCCAAATTGAATTGTAGTAGGCCAGCACCGCTCAAGGAGCAATTGTTTCCCTTCCGTCTTATTTAGATGTAGCGCCCACTCCATGTGGAACCCGCCCCTGTCTTTTGATTCGCATTTCATTTGAAACGCAACGCACTGGGCCACGCCCCTGCTGCACAGGATCTGAGGCCAATTTTCCTAGACTAAGAGAGGAGAGACTTATTTATTTCACTCACGTTGAGGTAATAGATGGGCTTGGTGACGTTGAACTTGTCCATGGTGCTGATGATGATGGAGGGCGTGGTGAGGAAGGTCAGCAGGAAGAACAGGCAGAAGTTGAGCAGGAGGCAACGCACCCACCAGCGAGCACCCTGCACCGACAGGTTGTCCCTGAGGGGGGGGAAGAGTTACACTGTAACACCCTGCACCGACAGGTTGTCCCTGAGGGTACAGCAGCAGAATATGGGCAGTCTGCAGATCTCTGAATGTTTATTATTACATTATTAGTTTATTATTATCACAGAGTCTGCAGATCTCTGAATGTTTATCATTACATTATTAGTTTATTATTATTACAGAGTCTGCAGATCTCTGAATGCAACGGAGAGTTTATTCCAGTTAGGGAGCCAAGAGTGTGTTATGTGAGCAGAGGGATCGTAGGCATAGATACATAGATTACATTACTAGGATACTAATACTGACATGTGTTGAAGGGTACTGTACAGTATGTGAGTAGAGGGATTGTAGGCATAGATACATAGATTACATTACTAGGATACTAATACTGAACTAGTGTTGAAAGGTACTGTACGGATGACCTCCACTCTTAGATATTGTCAGGTCGGGTGGAAACCTTGTATCCCCCCCGGGAAATAAATTATGCTAAGAATAACCTGTGCTGTGGATCCGCATGAATAAAGCTTTTTAACACACATATACTGTATGTACAGTTTTGAGATTATTAATACAAAACTGGTTTGCTTTCTTTTTTTTTATGGCATATCAGCACTTATGGTAGAAAGCAGTGGGAGAAGAGGGTGCAGAACTTATCAGAACATAGTGAATCTGTTCTTGTGGGGCTGGGGGGGAGAACAGAACCAGAACAGGCTCTTGGGGTGAGGTGGTGTCAGAACCTACCAGAACATGTTCTTGGGGTGAGGAGCAGATAGGACCTACCAGAACATGTTCTTGGGGTGAGGAGGAGCATAACGTACCAGAACATGTTCTTGGGGTGAGGAGCGTAACGTACCAGAACATGTTCTTGGGGTGAGGAGCATAACGTACCAGAACATGTTCTTGGGGTGAGGAGCATAACGTACCAGAACATGTTCTTGGGGTGAGGAGCGTAACGTACCAGAACATGTTCTTGGGGTGAGGAGCAGCGTAACGTACCAGAACATGTTCTTGGGGTGAGGAGCAGATAGGACCTACCAGAACATGTTCTTGGGGTGAGGAGGAGCGTAACGTACCAGAACATGTTCTTGGGGTGAGGAGGAGCGTACGTACCAGAACATGTTCTTGGGGTGAGGAGCATAACGTACCAGAACATGTTCTTGGGGTGAGGAGGAGCGTAACGTACCAGAACATGTTCTTGGGGTGAGGAGCGTAACGTACCAGAACATGTTCTTGGGGTGAGGAGCAGATAGGACCTACCAGAACATGTTCTTGGGGTGAGGAGCATAACGTACCAGAACATGTTCTTGGGGTGAGGAGCAGCGTAACGTACCAGAACATGTTCTTGGGGTGAGGAGGAGCGTAACGTACCAGAACATGTTCTTGGGGTGAGGAGCAGCGTAACGTACCAGAACATGTTCTTGGGGTGAGGAGCAGATAGGACCTACCAGAACATGTTCTTGGGGTGAGGAGGAGCGTAACGTACCAGAACATGTTCTTGGGGTGAGGAGCGTAACGTACCAGAACATGTTCTTGGGGTGAGGAGCAGATAGGACCTACCAGAACATGTTCTTGGGGTGAGGAGGAGCATAACGTACCAGAACATGTTCTTGGGGTGAGGAGCGTAACGTACCAGAACATGTTCTTGGGGTGAGGAGCGTAACGTACCAGAACATGTTCTTGGGGTGAGGAGCATAACGTACCAGAACATGTTCTTGGGGTGAGGAGCGTAACGTACCAGAACATGTTCTTGGGGTGAGGAGCGTAACGTACCAGAACATGTTCTTGGGGTGAGGAGCGTAGCTGACTCTCCAGTCGGGGACCTTCAGGTCGGAGCTGTTAGAGGAAGGCTGCGGCTCGCGGCGGAGGCAGCAACGCATCGCCGCTCCTCCGGCGCCATCGTCTCCCTTCAGGGCGTTGAAGTCTCTCAGAATGCTGCGAGGGGTTAAAACCATTCAGCCGTTATTAACCAAATGAACCCACAGCGTCCGTCCATATTCTGCATGGTCATGTCATAACGGGCGATAACTTTCGGCGAAAATTGTCCATCTACACTACAAGCTCACGACAACACGTCCCGTTTGCGATGGTGTTGTATAAGCTTCGACAGGCAACAAAACAAAAAAAAAGTGATATTTGAATTAAGTGAAATCACTGAATATACCTTTAAATGTTATGGTCAAAGTATCCGAGATATGTCTCCGTTTTCAACACACACACACAAGCACACGTGCGTGCGCGCACACACACGCACACACACACACACACACACACACGCACACACACACACACACACACACACACACAGAAACAAAAGCTGAACTCACAAGGTGGCCATGGCCTCAGACTGCATTGTGACAAAGGCCATCCCTAGGGGGCGCTGCGGCACCAGTTCCTTCTGCCTGCTCACCTCCTCGATGAGACAGTTCTCCTGATTACTGTAGTAGTCTATAGCATCCACCTGCACACACACACACACACACACACACACACACACACACACACAATGTGCAAATATGTCTTACAAAAAAAGAAGAAAAAATACATAATAGGTAGCCATTTTGGTGTTAGCATCATGTTATTCTTTAGCTATTGAAAAATAGCAGATTTGCTATTTTTTGAAGAATCGAAGAACGACTGACATTTTTAGAATCTGATCTCTGGTCAGAATGGGTTAAATCAGACCAGTGTGTGTCCGGTGGAAACCTTGTATGAATCTGATCTCAGGTCAGAATGGGTTAAACAACTAATCGACTCGTAAACTAGGCAACTAGGCAACTAACATCTTTCTCACCTGCTGGCTGTGTCCGCTGGAGTTACACCAACACAGGTGACCAAACAAACATCTGTCTCACCTGCTGGCTGTGTCCGCTGGAGTTACACCAACACAGGTGACCACACAAACATCTGTCTCACCTGCTGGCTGTGTCCACTGGAGTTACACCAACACAGGTGACCACACAAACATCTGTCTCACCTGCTGGCTGTGTCCGCTGGAGTTACACCAACACAGGTGACCAAACAAACATCTGTCTCACCTGCTGGCTGTGTCCGCTGGAGTTACACCAACACAGGTGACCACACAAACATCTGTCTCACCTGCTGGCTGTGTCCACTGGAGTTACACCAACACAGGTGACCACACAAACATCTGTCTCACCTGCTGGCTGTGTCCGCTGGAGTTACACCAACACAGGTGACCAAACAAACATCTGTCTCACCTGCTGGCTGTGTCCACTGGAGTTACACCAACACAGGTGACCACACAAACATCTGTCTCACCTGCTGGCTGTGTCCGCTGGAGTTACACCAACACAGGTGACCAAACAAACATCTGTCCTCACCTGCTGGCTGTGTCCGCTGGAGTTACACCAACACAGGTGACCAAACTAACATCTGTCCTCACCTGCTGGCTGTGTCCGCTGGAGTTACACCAACACAGGTGACCAAACAAACATCTGTCTCACCTGCTGGCTGTGTCCGCTGGAGTTACACCAACACAGGTGACCACACAAACATCTGTCTCACCTGCTGGCTGTGTCCGCTGGAGTTACACCAACACAGGTGACCAAACAAACATCTGTCTCACCTGCTGGCTGTGTCCACTGGAGTTACACCAACACAGGTGACCACACAAACATCTGTCTCACCTGCTGGCTGTGTCCGCTGGAGTTACACCAACACAGGTGACCAAACAAACTAACATCTTCCTCACCTGCTGGCTGTGTCCGCTGGAGTTACACCAACACAGGTGACCACACAAACATCTGTC
>NC_137880.1:39339973-39379973 GCF_963924005.1 Protomyctophum bolini | reverse complement strand
ACATAAACAGAACTGAACCGGTTCAACCCAGGTGGACAAAGGGGAGCCACACGTTCCTAAAAAATATTAAATATAATATTACAAAGACAAAACTAAAAAGAAAAAGAAAACCTCTGCTAACTCTCACATGTCACAGGTCCACAAAATGCTATCATAACAATAGTTAATATTGTAATATTATAGCATTAGGTATCAGTAGTGTGATTATTAATTAATTACCCTCTCTGAAGATTCCCAAGGGTCGTCCTTCCAAAGTTGTACGGGTCATTTCCTGGAAGAGATATAGAATATGTTGCTTTTATTTACTTTGCGCCCCCAGATCAATATGAATAGATTTGGTCAAGTCATTTTCAACCTGGTGTCCCTATTCTCAGCATGTCATAAGAAGTACTAAAAATAGCTAAATGATTAAGTGACTATAACACAGATAAACATAGTTTTGCAGTATGAAATAAGGCTTTACCATTTGAACCCTATATAATTCATGGTCTCATTTGAACCCTATATAATTCATGGTCTCATTTGAACCCTATATAATTCATGGTCTCATTTGAACCCTATATAATTCATGGTCTCATTTGAACCCTATATAATTCATGCATCGCTTCATGCCCAGCTTAGTGATGATGGCAAGGGGTTAAAGTTGTATAAAAGTGTCAAAAGTTATGAAGTTTCTACCTAGGGTAGGTACCCTCACAAAAACATGCCGTAATCCTGGTCACTAAACTGCCTCCCCCTGGCCAGCCGGGGCGCCTGATGGAGGGGAAAGGAACTGGTCGGAATAACGTGTTCCTTCCACGCGCTACGTCCAACCAGGGAAACTCCCCCCTGTCAGGTGTAAAGGAGCAACTTGGACTCCTCATGCATAGAAGGAGGCATGAGGTCAGTCCGCTGCCCCCCCCCCCAGGTTGGCAGAGGAAGTGTAGCGCCCAGGATTACATTAGATAATTGGCACTGGGTGAAAAGAAAACTGGGTTACAAAATCGTGGGATAAAAATGTAAAGGTAAAAGTTATGAAGTTTATTATTGTTATAGTTTATAGTCTTGCTATAGGCTAAAACTGGTTCCATATCTCCACATCCTGCCAGATGTACTAAATCTGCATAATGAGCAGGTATAATCAGTACGGGAGGAGATTTGTAGATCAGTCACATAATTCAGACATAATTATTATACTGTAGCACTGAGCCTCTGACTTCCATCAACACACTGGAAACAGTTACTGTAGCACTGAGCCTCTGACTTCCATCAACACACTGGAAACAGTTACTGTAGCACTGAGCCTCTGACTTCCATCAACACACTGGAAACAGTTACTGTAGCACTGAGCCTCTGACTTCCATCAACACACTGGAAACAGTTACTGTAGCACTGAGCCTCTGACTTCCATCAACACACTGGAAACAGTTACTGTAGCACTGAGCCTCTGACTTCCATCAACACACTGGAAACAGTTACTGTAGCACTGAGCCTCTGACTTCCATCAACAAACTGGAAACAGTTACTGTAGCACTGAGCCTCTGACTTCCATCAACACACTGGAAACAGTTACTGTAGCACTGAGCCTCTGACTTCCATCAACACACTGGAAACAGTTACTGTAGCACTGAGCCTCTGACTTCCATCAACACACTGGAAACAGTTACTGTAGCACTGAGCCTCTGACTTCCATCAACACACTGGAAACAGTTACTGTAGCACTGAGCCTCTGACTTCCATCAACACACTGGAAACAGTTACTGTAGCACTGAGCCTCTGACTTCCATCAACACACTGGAAACAGTTACTGTAGCACTGAGCCTCTGACTTCCATCAACACACTGGAAACAGTTACTGTAGCACTGAGCCTCTGACTTCCATCAACACACTTGGAAACAGTTACTGTAGCACTGAGCCTCTGACTTCCATCAACACACTGGAAACAGTTACTGTAGCACTGAGCCTCTGACTTCCATCAACACACTGGAAACAGTTACTGTAGCACTGAGCCTCTGACTTCCATCAACACACTGGAAACAGTTACTGTAGCACTGAGCCTCTGACTTCCATCAACACACTGGAAACAGTTACTGTAGCACTGAGCCTCTGACTTCCATCAACACACTGGAAACAGTTACTGTAGCACTGAGCCTCTGACTTCCATCAACACACTTGGAAACAGTTACTGTAGCACTGAGCCTCTGACTTCCATCAACACACTTGGAAACAGTTACTGTAGCACTGAGCCTCTGACGTCCATCAACACACTGGAAACAGTTACTGTAGCACTGAGCCTCTGACTTCCATCAACACACTGGAAACAGTTACTGTAGCACTGAGCCTCTGACTTCCATCAACACACTGGAAACAGTTACTGTAGCACTGAGCCTCTGACTTCCATCAACACACTGGAAACAGTTACTGTAGCACTGAGCCTCTGACTTCCATCAACACACTGGAAACAGTTACTGTAGCACTGAGCCTCTGACTTCCATCAACACACTGGAAACAGTTACTGTAGCACTGAGCCTCTGACTTCCATCAACACACTGGAAACAGTTACTGTAGCACTGAGCCTCTGACTTCCATCAACACACTGGAAACAGTTACTGTAGCACTGAGCCTCTGACTTCCATCAACACACTGGAAACAGTTACTGTAGCACTGAGCCTCTGACTTCCATCAACACACTGGAAACAGTTACTGTAGCACTGAGCCTCTGACTTCCATCAACACACTGGAAACAGTTACTGTAGCACTGAGCCTCTGACTTCCATCAACACACTGGAAACAGTTACTGTAGCACTGAGCCTCTGACTTCCATCAACACACTGGAAACAGTTACTGTAGCACTGAGCCTCTGACTTCCATCAACACACTGGAAACAGTTACTGTAGCACTGAGCCTCTGACTTCCATCAACACACTGGAAACAGTTACTGTAGCACTGAGCCTCTGACTTCCATCAACACACTGGAAACAGTTACTGTAGCACTGAGCCTCTGACTTCCATCAACACACTGGAAACAGTTACTGTAGCACTGAGCCTCTGACTTCCATCAACACACTGGAAACAGTTACTGTAGCACTGAGCCTCTGACTTCCATCAACACACTGGAAACAGTTACTGTAGCACTGAGCCTCTGACTTCCATCAACACACTGGAAACAGTTACTGTAGCACTGAGCCTCTGACTTCCATCAACACACTGGAAACAGTTACTGTAGCACTGAGCCTCTGACTTCCATCAACACACTGGAAACAGTTACTGTAGCACTGAGCCTCTGACTTCCATCAACACACTGGAAACAGTTACTGTAGCACTGAGCCTCTGACTTCCATCAACACACTGGAAACAGTTACTGTAGCACTGAGCCTCTGACTTCCATCAACACACTGGAAACAGTTACTGTAGCACTGAGCCTCTGACTTCCATCAACACACTGGAAACAGTTACTGTAGCACTGAGCCTCTGACTTCCATCAACAAACTGGAAACAGTTACTGTAGCACTGAGCCTCTGACTTCCATCAACACACTGGAAACAGTTACTGTAGCACTGAGCCTCTGACTTCCATCAACACACTGGAAACAGTTACTGTAGCACTGAGCCTCTGACTTCCATCAACACACTGGAAACAGTTACTGTAGCACTGAGCCTCTGACTTCCATCAACACACTGGAAACAGTTACTGTAGCACTGAGCCTCTGACTTCCATCAACACACTGGAAACAGTTACTGTAGCACTGAGCCTCTGACTTCCATCAACACACTGGAAACAGTTACTGTAGCACTGAGCCTCTGACTTCCATCAACACACTGGAAACAGTTACTGTAGCACTGAGCCTCTGACTTCCATCAACACACTGGAAACAGTTACTGTAGCACTGAGCCTCTGACTTCCATCAACACACTGGAAACAGTTACTGTAGCACTGAGCCTCTGACTTCCATCAACACACTGGAAACAGTTACTGTAGCACTGAGCCTCTGACTTCCATCAACACACTGGAAACAGTTACTGTAGCACTGAGCCTCTGACTTCCATCAACACACTGGAAACAGTTACTGTAGCACTGAGCCTCTGACTTCCATCAACACACTGGAAACAGTTACTGTAGCACTGAGCCTCTGACTTCCATCAACACACTGGAAACAGTTACTGTAGCACTGAGCCTCTGACTTCCATCAACACACTGGAAACAGTTACTGTAGCACTGAGCCTCTGACTTCCATCAACACACTGGAAACAGTTACTGTAGCACTGAGCCTCTGACTTCCATCAACACACTGGAAACAGTTACTGTAGCACTGAGCCTCTGACTTCCATCAACACACTGGAAACAGTTACTGTAGCACTGAGCCTCTGACTTCCATCAACACACTGGAAACAGTTACTGTAGCACTGAGCCTCTGACTTCCATCAACACACTGGAAACAGTTAGCAGCACAATACAATAAAACATAATTATGCTTAAGCCTTTTTTCTGCAAGACATTACTCTATAATTCTAGATATATTCTCCGGTACTTAATGCATAGATTCATGTGTCCCTTGGATGAGTCTGTGAGTAGCATCATCGTCAGTATTAACCGTTTCAGTTCATAGGACGCACCTGTACGTCATAAGGATTCAAACCGAGAGGTACATTGGACGTACCTGTACGTCCTAGCGCACCCTCAAAGATACAGGGCGAGATAAGAATATTCAGAATTTTTCTTATTATTATTTTTGGCATTTCGCTTTTCTCTTGCCGTATGTGTACTAAATGTGTTAATAACCCTGTCAAAAGCTGCACTATAGATACTCCTCATTGACATTGGCTTTAAAAGCCTTTATTTATAACTGTCACAAATGCCTGTCTAACATACATTGTACATTTGGACTGTTTTTTTATTGGATGTATATTGTATTTTGTGTTTTATATGTTTCTCTGTGGACCCTGAGTCTGCAATAAAGTCAGTCATTCATTCATGAAAGCCATATCTCCAAGACTGGTGGGTCAAACTGAACAACCAATATGTCAATTTGAAGCTATGACTCCCTGCTTTCATATGACTTAAAAAAAACGAAAATGCAAGTGTTTTTCATTCTTTGAATTATACATGTGAGCTAAATGCTAAAAGGTGTTGCAATTGCTTCAGTTTAAAAACTGACAGACAGACAGACAGACAGACAGACAGACAGACAGACAGACAGACAGACAGACAGACAGACAGACAGACAGACAGACAGACAGACAGACGGACAGACAGACGCACCCAGCAGGTCTCCAGACAGGTTGACGGGTAGGATGATGGACACGGAGGTGACGGTGATGAGGACCAGGAGGACGATCAGATGGCGCTGGAAGGACAGGTAGTAGATCGCATCAATGCCACATTTCTCCTTCAGCTTCTCCTCGCTGCGGCAGAACGCACACGCATGCACGCACACACACACACACACACGCACACAAACACACACGCACACACGCACACACACACACACGCACACGCACACACGCACACACACACATGCACGCACGCACGCACGCACGCACGCACAAGTCACAGGGAATCATTATACACAAGTCCATATAGAGCGGCGCAGTCCCTCCCCCTTTCAGAACAACGAACGGCCCAGGAAATGAAAACGCAATGCATTTCCCCATAGGCAGTTCTTATTTAATTTATTTAAAGACCTTTTAAGCGTCGTAACGAAGCCAACCCTTGTCGTGACAAATCATGACAACACACACAATATTTCGGTGCCAAACAAAGAATTAGAAAGTAGAGAAAAAACGGCAGGATACAACACTTTCTTTGTTGTTTTTCCTCTTTGTAATTATTTGTTTGGTCCAAAATATTGTGTGTGTTGTCATGATTTGTCACGACAAGAGTTGGCTTCGTTACGACGCTTAAAAGGTCTTTAAATAAATTAAATAAAAACTGCCTATGGGGAAATGCATTGCGTTTTCATTTCCTGGGCCGTTCGTTGTTCTGAAAGGGGGAGGGACTGCGCCGCTCTATTGCGTGCACTACAAGTCCCCTCGTATCTGTACGCAATTGTCATCCTGCACATAATTCAGCTTTCATTTAAACTGTGAACTCTGTGGAGAGAGAGTCTGGGAGATAGGTGGGCTATTGCTCAGAGTCTAAGGATCATAAGATGTTCTGATGAGAAGAAAATGTTTTTAGAAAAGATGGAAAACAACAACTCTTTAAGGTTGATTAAGGTTGTTGGAAAATCTGACTGACAGAAACGTAGGGTTTTAACCCTCTGAGAACGACTGACCATAATTAAATATACATGTCCTTTTAAATTCCATTTCGTCTAAGCAGCGAGCTGGATGGGGTTCGACTACTTTCTAGGCTTTATTTACTCAACTGCAAAGATCAAGACAGAAGTGGCCGAGGGGAGGAAACATCCGCTTCCTCTTCTAATGGTTTTCACCACTTCCCACGTACAACACACAAGGCTTGTAGGCAAAAATGTAACAGTAACACAGTCTATAGACTGTGTATAGTCTATAGACTGTAACACAGTCACAGACAACTAAGATAAGGTCTGGTCTGTTCAGAAGTACTTACTCCATTCTGATGATGTAAGGCAGCCAGGAGCAGAAGCCCTGCACACACAAACAGAGACATGTTGTTAACAACAGATCCAGGAGCAGAAGCCCTGCACACACAAACAGAGACATGTTGTTAACAACAGATCCAGGAGCAGAAGCCCTGCACACACAAACAGAGACATGTTGTTAACAACAGATTCAGTTCACTCCAACAACCACAACTATAGAGAGTTTTAAAACATCATCCGTTCTATCTGAGTTCAGTGGCCTTGTGGTTAGAGTGTCCGCCCTGAGACTGGGCGGTCGGGGTTCGATTCCCTGGCCCGGTCATACCGAAGAATGGGAGCCAGTTGCTCCCAGCTTGGCACTCGGCATCAAAGGGTTGGATTTTTGGGGTTTTCTAAACTGTATTTATGGATACCGGAGCGGAGAACTACATTGTTTCGGTACTTTGGCGTCTAACCCATTTTGACCCGAGATCAGATTCTAAAAAAACGTCTTCTACATCCTAACAGTTTTCTGAAAAAGCGTTTCTCTATGTGTCAGTCGTTCGTCGACTTTTCTAAAATAGCAGACCTACAAGCTCGTAGCGCGCCACTCGGTGGCGCTCCGAATACCGTATTTATAAAGCAGATATTTTTGACTATGAATCAGGCTTAACCCATTCTGACCTGAGATCAGATTCATACGAGGTTTCCACTGGACACACACACTGGTCTGATTATAACCCATTCTGACCTGAGATCAGATTCTAAAAATGTCAGTCGTTCTTCGATTTTTCAAAAATAGCAGATCTACAAGCTCGTAGCGCGCCACTCGGTGGCGCGCTATGAGCTTGTAGATCTGCTATTTTTCAATAGCTAAAGCATGACATGATGCCAACACCAAAACGGGTTCCCGGTCGGAATGGGTTAAGTGATAAATTGCTATGACAAATTATAACGATGTAAAACGGCGTCTTGTGACTCAAAACCGTGTTCCTCCAAGTCTCAGAAACACAAGGCCATCAGGAAGTGGGTTTTATCGTTTTCTAAGAGAGACGTTCTCTGTCACAGTTTATTCATAAACGATCAGAGTGATTGCGATCAGTTCTGCTGTTCTTACAAGTTTAATGTGGAGGCAGTCAGTGACACATTGCATGGATTAAAGATGAATAACATCTCACAAATGTGGACTAAATTTAACTGAGGGACTGCCATTGGACTTTTTTTTTATGTGAAAGCAGGGAATCATAGCTTCAAATTGACATGTTGGTTGTTCAGTTTGACCCACCAGTTTAGGAGATATGGCTTATAGAGTATAATGTCTGGCAGAGAAACAGCGAGTTGAGAAAACAGGCTTGAAAAAGGTTCACTTCTGTGGTCTCTAACATTACACCTATAGCTACATGTTTAAGCATTTATTTCATATGTACATGTCTTCTGTGGTCTCTAACATTACACCTATAGCTACATGTTTAAGCATTTATTTAATATTTACATGTCTTCTGTGGTCTCTAACATTACACCTATAGCTACATGTTTAAGCATTTATTTCATATTTACATTACATACAATTTCAGCTCTGACACTTATTTCAGACATGCAACACAGTATGTAAAGTTAGGATGTTTTGGTAGCCATACAGCAAGAAATGTTGGAAAACATTGCAGATTAAGGCTTTAACGTTTTGCCGAGAGCATTAGGGTAATGCAGGGGTGGGCAATTGGCGGCCCGGGGGCCACATGCGGCCCCCACCTTCACTTAATGTGGCCCTCAAGTTAATATCAGAATACTGATATAGTATTTATTTCAGCTGTCACAATTCCAAACCCGCTTTAATTACTTCACGACTAGTATTAAAATGACTAGTATTAAAATGTTATTGTCTTTTTGTGTCCAATGTAGTTATGTTAACAGTTCATAAAGTTAATATAACTAAATGCATTTGAAATTCAATAAAAAGGTTACTTTTCAGGATTCCAATTCAAATATAGCAAAAAATAGGTGATCTACAAGCTCAAAACGCGCCACATTTTGAGCTTGTATATAGATTGGCTATTTTTGCTAGGACCGTAATAATGCAATGTGGCCCCTCTGGAGTGAGTGTGGAAATATATTGGCCCTCTCCATCGTCAGAGTCGCCCACCCCTGGGGTAATGTATCGCTAGTTTGACCACTTCAAACACTAGACTAACACCAAAACATTCCAGGTGACTAAAAACTAAATTAAAACTATTGAAGAGACTAAAAACTAAAACCCCGCTGGTTACCAGCTCGTTCTCCTTATTATTATTATATATTATATTATTATATTATTATTATTATTATTATTATTACCAGCTCGTTCTCCTGGTCCTCAGAGTAGGACACGTAGGACGACATGCGTCCGTAGCGGCGGTGCGACGTCTCGTCGAACCTGGAGCAGAAAAACAAAACCACACCAACCACCATGTGAATAAAACCTCCTCCATGAACCACGGGAAGCCTATAGCGTCCCTCGGAGATGAACCCATTCTGACCTGAGATCAGATTCATACGAGGTTTCCACTGGACACACACACACTGGTCTGATTAACCCATTCTGACCTGAGATCAGATTCATACGAGGTTTCCACTGGACACACACACTGGTCTGATTAACCCATTCTGACCTGAGATCAGATTCATACGAGGTTTCCACTGGACACACACACTGGTCTGATTAAGCCATTCTGACCTGAGATCAGATTCATACGAGGTTTCCACTGGACACACACACTGGTCTGATTAACCCATTCTGACCTGAGATCAGATTCATACGAGGTTTCCACTGGACATAACACTGGTCTGATTAACCCATTCTGACCCGAGATCAGATTCATACGAGGTTTCCACTGGACATAACACTGGTCTGATTATAACCCATTCTGACCTGAGATCAGATTCATCCGAGGTTTCCACTGGACATACCACTGGTCTGATTAACCCATTCTGACCTGAGATCAGATTCATACGAGGTTTCCACTGGACACAACACTGGTCTGATTAACCCATTCTGACCTGAGATCAGATTCATACGAGGTTTCCACTGGACATAACACTGGTCTGATTAACCCATTCTGACCTGAGATCAGATTCATACGAGGTTTCCACTGGACATAACACTGGTCTGATTAACCCATTCTGACCTGAGATCAGATTCATACGAGGTTTCCACTGGACATAACACTGGTCTGATTAACCCATTCTGACCTGAGATCAGATTCATACGAGGTTTCCACTGGACATAACACTGGTCTGATTAACCCCATTCTGACCTGAGATCAGATTCATACGAGGTTTCCACTGGACATAACACTGGTCTGATTAACCCATTCTGACCTGAGATCAGATTCATACGAGGTTTCCACTGGACACACACTGGTCTGATTAACCCCATTCTGACCTGAGATCAGATTCATACAAGGTTTCCACTGGACATAACACTGGTCTGATTAAGCCATTCTGACCCGAGATCAGATTCATAAGAGGTTTCCACTGGACACACACACTGGTCTGATTAACCCATTCTGACCTGATATTTCAAAAATAGCAGACCTACAAGCTCGTAGCGCGCCACTCGGTGGCGCGCTATGAGCTTGTAGATCTGCTATTTTTCAATAGCTAAAGCATGACATGATGCTATAACACCAACATGGGTTAAAATGGGGTGCATTTTGCCTCCCAAAACACAGTTTATGGTTAACGGACGCATTAAAACAACGACCTCTGTATCCACGGGATGCACTACTGTACTACTGCACTACTGTTTTTTTAAGATTATTGTTTTAAGTTAAAAAAAAATTAAGTTAAGTTTTTTTTAAGTTAAGTTATATGTGGACCTGGCCCCTTTTGTGCCCCTATATGGAGCCGAGTGATTTGTTTGTGATTGATGCAACACACTCCATATTTGGACGTATAGCTGCTTTGGGGACTCCTTATATGGTTATGCGGGACAGACACACAGACACACACACACACACAGACAGACATGATCTGCTAGGTCTCATAGTAAGTGCTCACTGCGTTCGCAATCATTGCGTTCGCAATAACCATATAAAATTAAATGGGAGTTAAATGCTGCAATTTGTAAAAATGGCAAAATGTAAGTGTGACACAGAAAAGTTAACGATTGACCTCCATCTTGAGTGGGAGTGTGACATAACTGACCCTTCGTTGTCGGAGACGAGCGCCAGCCGCCCGTAGTCCCACATCTTCTTCCTGATGACCGTGAAGAGGGTCAGCAGCACCTGTGATTGGCACAACACACACGGCCAATAGCATTTCACGTTACTGGGTGGTGGGTGGTGATGACCAGAAGAAGAATTGATTATTATAACTCTGACAGTTTTCTGAAAAAGCCATGTTTCTGTGTCAGTCGTTCTTCGGTTTTTCAAAAATAGCAGGACCTACAAGCTCGTAGCGCGCCACTCGGTGGCGCGCTATGAGCTTGTAGATCTGCTATTTTTCAATAGCTAAAGCGTAACGTAATGCTAAAACGCCAAAAGGGGTTCCCGCCCAAAATGGGTTAAAAATGTTCCAAGCTTCATCATAACAAAAGGCTTTTTCAGGAAATTTTTTTATTGTATTAATACACAACATAATTATAAAATAATCTGCTAAAACTGATATATTAATATTTTACCGGTAGCGGTTACAGATAAGTTGGTTTAAGGCCAATATCGACCGATACTGATCACTAAATAAATATAATAAGTATTGAAGGTTTGAATGTCTGAAAATACACATTTTAAAGTAACATGAATCCACCACCAGGCCACACAATGATAATACTGTAATACTGTAACACGTCTATGAAATGTATTGAAAAAGTTGAATCTGCAACAATCTATACATAATGTAGAGGGTGGGGGTCCCTGCTTTAGCTCTCTCTCTCTCTCTCTCTCTCTCTCTCTCTCTCTCTCTCTCTCTCTCTCTCTCTCTCTCTCTCTCTCTCTCTCTCTCTCTCTCTCTCTCTCTCTCTCTCTCTACTAAGGGCCAATTCATACTCCTATTTTACCACTGTTTCGGCGCTGTAGAGCCGAAATAATTTCGGCTCTGCAGAAATTTTCAGTAGCACCGAAGAGCCGACTTTAGGACGGTACCCTCAAATGACGTCACATTGTAGGCTCTACAGAGCCCAATGACGTCACATTGTAGTCTCTACAGAGCCCAATGACGTCACATTGTAGGCTCTACAGAGCCCAATGACGTCACATTGTAGGCTCTACAGAGCCCAATGACGTCACATTGTAGGCTCTACAGAGCCAAATGACGTCACATTGTAGGCTCTACAGAGCCCAATGACGTCACATTGTAGGCTCTACAGAGCCCAATGACGTCACATTGTAGGCTCTACAGAGCCAAATGACGTCACATTGTAGGCTCTACAGAGCCTATGAGTATGAATGGGCCCTAAGGAGGGTCCCTAAGGGGGGCCCTAAGGGGGTCCTTGGAAGACCACCTGCCCCCGACGCGAATGACGCCCCGACGCACCAGGAAGACGGTGAAGTCCAGCAGAAGGACGATGGGGACCCCTCCGAAGCTGACCCCCTTCAGCACGGTGCTCTGAGCCGAGCTGAAACAGCTGCTGTTGTCTGCCGGGGTGGTCCCGTTGGGGTCCTGGGACCCCCACCACATGGACGACATCACTGCACTCTGTAGAGAGACAACAGGAGAAGATACGTTAGTATAACCATGATGTTGTCTCCAACACACTCTGTAGAGAGACAACAGGAGAAGATACGTTAGTATAACCATGACGTTGTGTCTCCAACACACTCTGTAGAGAGACAACAGGAGAAGATACGTTAGTATAACCATGATGTTGTCTCCAACACACTCTGTAGAGAGACAACAGGAGAAGATACGTTAGTATAACCATGATGTTGTCTCCAACACACTCTGTAGAGAGACAACAGGAGAAGATAGTTAGTAATGTATAACCACACACTCTGTAGAGAGACAACAGGAGAAGATACGTTAGTATAACCATGATGTTGTCTCCAACACACTCTGTAGAGAGACAACAGGAGAAGATACGTTAGTATAACCATGATGTTGTCTCCAACACACTCTGTAGAGAGACCACAGGAGAAGATACGTTAGTATAACCATGATGTTGTGTCTCCAACACACTCTGTAGAGAGACCACAGGAGAAGATACGTTAGTATAACCATGATGTTGTCTCCAACACACTCTGTAGAGAGACCACAGGAGAAGATACGTTAGTATAACCATGATGTTGTCTCCAACACACTCTGTAGAGAGACAACAGGAGAAGATACGTTAGTATAACCATGATGTTGTGTCTCCAACACACTCTGTAGAGAGACAACAGGAGAAGATACGTTAGTATAACCATGATGTTGTCTCCAACACACTCTGTAGAGAGACCACAGGAGAAGATACGTTAGTATAACCATGATGTTGTCTCCAACACACTCTGGAGAGAGACAACAGGAGAAGATACGTTAGTATAACCATGATGTTGTCTCCAACACACTCTGTAGAGAGACAACAGGAGAAGATACGTTAGTATAACCATGATGTTGTCTCCAACACACTCTGTAGAGAGACAACAGGAGAAGATACGTTAGTATAACCATGATGTTGTGTCTCCAACACACTCTGTAGAGAGACAACAGGAGAAGATACGTTAGTATAACCATGATGTTGTCTCCAACACACTCTGTAGAGAGACCACAGGAGAAGATACGTTAGTATAACCATGATGTTGTCTCCAACACACTCTGTAGAGAGACAACAGGAGAAGATACGTTAGTATAACCATGACGTTGTGTCTCCAACACACTCTGTAGAGAGACAACAGGAGAAGATACGTTAGTATAACCATGATGTTGTCTCCAACACACTCTGTAGAGAGACAACAGGAGAAGATACGTTAGTATAACCATGATGTTGTCTCCAACACACTCTGTAGAGAGACAACAGGAGAAGATACGTTAGTATAACCATGATGTTGTCTCCAACAAACTCTGTAGAGAGACAACAGGAGAAGATACGTTAGTATAACCATGATGTTGTCTCCAACACACTCTGTAGAGAGACAACAGGAGAAGATACGTTAGTATAACCATGATGTTGTCTCCAACACACTCTGTAGAGAGACAACAGGAGAAGATACGTTAGTATAACCATGATGTTGTCTCCAACACACTCTGTAGAGAGACAACAGGAGAAGATACGTTAGTATAACCATGATGTTGTCTCCAACAAACTCTGTAGAGAGACAACAGGAGAAGATACGTTAGTATAACCATGATGTTGTCTCCAACACACTCTGTAGAGAGACAACAGGAGAAGATACGTTAGTATAACCATGATGTTGTCTCCAACACACTCTGTAGAGAGACAACAGGAGAAGATACGTTAGTATAACCATGATGTTGTCTCCAACAAACTCTGTAGAGAGACAACAGGAGAAGATACGTTAGTATAACCATGATGTTGTCTCTAACAAGCCTCCAGCTTTTCACCAGAGGAGAAAAACTGAAATTATTTATTTTTCATCCAAAATGAGTTAAACATGTAGCTAGGTGTAATGTTAGAGACCACAGAAGACATGTAAATATGAAATAAATGCTTAAACATGTAGCTATGGTGTAATGTTAGAGACCACAGAAGACATCATGTAAATATGAAATAAATGCTTAAACATGTAGCTGTGGTGTAATGTTAGAGACCACAGAAGACATGTAAATATGAAATAAATGCTTAAACATGTAGCTATAGGTGTAATGTTAGAGACCACAGAAGACATGTAAATATGAGATAAATGCTTAACCCATTCTGACCGGGAACCCATTTTGGTGTTAGCATCATGTTATGCTTTAGCTATTGAAAAATAGCAGATCTACAAGCTCATAGCGCGCCACCGAGTGGCGCGCTACGAGCTTGTAGGTCTGCTATTTTAGAAAAATCGAAGAGCGACTGACATTTTTAGAATCTGATCTCAGGTCAGAATGGGTTCATCAGACCAGTGTGTGTCCAGTGGAAACCTCGTATGAATCTGATCTCAGGTCAGAATGGGTTAAACATGTAGCTATAGGTGTAATGTTAGAGACCACAGAAGACATGTAAATATGAAATAAATGCTTAAACATGTAGCTATAGGTGTAATGTTAGAGACCACAGAAGACATGTAAATATGAAATAAATGCTTAAACATGTAGGTGCAACGTTAGAGACCACAGAAGTGAACCTTTCAAGGCTGTTTTCTTAACTCGCTGTTTTCTGTAAGACATTACTCTATATAGACTAGCGTCGCAGTCCCGCCCCCCTCGAGAGACCCGGAAAATAATTCCCCGTTAATTTTCCTCATAGGACTTGGAGAAAGCCAACTGGAGTTGTGACACATCACGACAATAAACACAATGTTTTTGGGCCAAACAAAGAATTAGAAAGAAGAAGATAAAGGCACTTTTTGTTTTGTTTTTCATCTTACAATGAGATTATAAATACTTTAGCTATTGAAAAATAGCAGATCTACAAGCTCACCGCGCTTGTAGATCACCACGAGTGCCACGTTACGAGCTTGTAGATCTGATTTTGTTTTGAAAAAAATCGTGAAAATGTGGCACAAATCTTTGAGTATATTCCTTCAGAGCGAATATTTATCAAAATATTTGCTTCTGGGAGGGGGGTCCCTGGAACAACAGATTTTCAGACGGCCAAATACAGATAATTCTGGGGGTCCTTGACATGAAAATGGATGAGCACCACTGACATAGAATTATAGGGTTTTTCAGAACACTGTCAGGATTTATAAGATTTTATTTTTTAGAATCGTCCTGAGGCTAATGATCCACATAATCACAGTGTCCTCTGTTCAATTTCAGACATTCCAGACACACACACACACACTACTCTCAGTCTAAATGTACCAGTTGTGCTTCTCAAAGTGAGATTCGGGGACCCCCAGGGGTCCTTGAGGGGGTTCCAGCCAGGGGATCCCAAGATAAATGAGGAACGGTTAAACACATAACATAAGGTCCATTTTATTTTTCGACAATTTAAAAAATTGAAAATGGACTACATTCTGTCTAGTAGTAGACAGCACTAGAATTTAATTTTATGTAGTCATAGCACATTATAGTATATATGCATAGTATAGTATATATGTATAGTTTATATTAATATATATATATATATATATAGTTTAATTATAAAGATATTCCACTGTTACGTTCTTAGCTTACGCATGTTTCATGTTTCACTACTTTCTATGTATGTGTGATGTATTGCCATGCTTTTTGTTCTTGCTTAATGTAAGTCGCTCTGGATTAAGAGCGTCTGCTAAATGCCTACATTGTAAATTGTAACTTTAATCACAATTTAGTTTGACTCATTATTTCACAACATTGATCACAGCAGTGTTGTTTTGCACTAGTAAGACAGAAAGACAGTACTAGTAAAGAAATAACAGCTGGTTCAAACATAGCCCACGCTGGGTTAGTTAACTTCAAACCATATATATATATATATATATATATATAAAATACACACACACACACACACACACACACACACACACACACACACACTCTAAGGCAGTGGTTCCTAAACTTTTTCATATCAAGGAGCCCCAACTTGAGACTAATTAGCCCTCGGACCCCCATTTGAAAAGATGTGCCAGGGAATATTTCTTACAGCACTAGCAGTGATTCTCAACCCCCCAGTTGGCAGTTTGACATGCATTAGTCTACGGACCCCCTCCCCCCACCATTTAATGCATTTCTATCTCTGGGAACCCAATTTATAGTATATAGTAAAATCAATGTTAATTTAACTCTGAGAGTGTACATTTTGTACACATTGTGTACACATGTTGTACACTCTCAGAGTTACAGACCCCATAAGGGTCCATTTGGTTCCATTTGTACACTCAGAGTTACAGACCCCATAAGGGTCCATTTGGTTCCATTTGTACACTCTCAGAGTTACAGTCCCATAAGGGTCCATTTGGTTCCATTTGTACACTCAGAGTTACAGACCCCATAAGGGTCCATTTGGTTCCATTTGTACACTCTCAGAGTTACAGTCCCATAAGGGTCCATTTGGTTCCATTTGTACACTCTCAGAGTTACAGACCCATAAGGGTCCATTTGGTTCCATTTGTACACTCTCAGAGTTACAGTCCCATAAGGGTCCATTTGGTTCCATTTGTACACTCTCAGAGTTACAGACCCATAAGGGTCCATTTGGTTCCATTTGTACACTCAGAGTTACAGACCCCATAAGGGTCCATTTGGTTCCATTTGTACACTCTCAGAGTTACAGACCCATAAGGGTCCATTTGGTTCCATTTGTACACTCTCAGAGTCACAGTCCCATAAGGGTCCATTTGGTTCCATTTGTACACTCAGAGTTACAGACCCCATAAGGGTCCATTTGGTTCCATTTGTACACTCTCAGAGTTACAGTCCCATAAGGGTCCATTTGGTTCCATTTGTACACTCAGAGTTACAGACCCCATAAGGGTCCATTTGGTTCCATTTGTACACTCTCAGAGTTACAGACCCATAAGGGTCCATTTGGTTCCATTTGTACACTCTCAGAGTTACAGACCCATAAGGGTCCATTTGTTTCCAAACTATCATTTTAGCTGTGGGGACCCTCAAGGGGTCGATCCCCGGACCGCTCTAAAGGTTCAAACGAGTCCCTCCATGATGTGACAACACACAGCATGGTCACAAGTCACCACCATGCAGTGCCCCACCTTGGTCGGAATAGGATTAACTCCGCCTCAGGAGTCATGCATGTCAAGTTGTCAACACTCACTGACTGACTGACTGACTGACTGACACACACACAACAACCCTCTGGGTACTGACTTTACTGTAATAACCGACACGGAAAAACTGTGTTCATTTGGACAGCAGCATTCTACTTTATTAGTCGTCTTATTTAGTCTTTTGAAAATAACACACACACCCTTTAGTTTTAGTCCTATTTTTATTTTTGTCACCTGAAATTGTTTTAGTCTCAGTCTATAGTCTTATTTAGTCGACTATGAAAAGTATTTTAGTCTCAATCAGCTAAACAAACGTAAGGTATTGTGTTATGTATAGGCTATATCGCTGCACTTGCATAATTATGAAAGTATATATACCCAGGAGAATGTCTTGTGTAAGTATTTCCTATGGAAGTGAAAAGCTGTCGCTTCGCTAACAGCTGTTTGCTATTTCTTCACATGGCCACGCCCAGCGCTTATTATCAGATATTATCAATCATTACTAATGTATAGCTATCATCGCACGCTATCGTTCATTAAACATGAATTAGTTCATTACTGTGTGAAATAATACCAACTACAGGGAGAGTAAATAACAGCTAACCCTAACGCTAGTATATAAAGCTATGCATGCATGACATAATTTAGGCGATAAGTACTTGTAACTCCCGCAGAGACACTGTACCACTGTTACCAGATCTATAGAACATGTGGAACGTTACCTGCGGTGTTGTGTAGAAAGCGGTGTCACTTATAGATCCTCAGATGTTGATGAAGTTGAGGTAACAGCATGTCAACACACCGCTGTGGGGTATGCGTGTGTGTGTGTGTGTGTGTGTGTGTGTGTGTTGCGTGTGCGACTGTGCGTGTAGCACTGTTTACTGCTATCCTTCCTCCTCCTCTCTTCATATCCGCGTATGCGCGCGCACACATACACACACCCACTCCTCCTCCTCCTCCTGCGCTCTCTCTGCGCAGTGTGGCGCGCGTCACGTGCGCATACACAGTTTACACGAACACACACTGGCTTTAGACAAAACGAAAGAGTAAATATTATTATTTATATCGACAATATACCGAGTTACATCTTTCAAAAACTTGTGCTGTTTGGCTTCAGTAATAATAAGAAAAAATAGGTAGGCCTATACATAATTATTTTTGAATATTATTATTATTAGCTAAATGTAATTATGTATAGCCTACACTACATCCAAATGTAGTGGTTCCAAACCCTTTTTCATTGTATGAATTTGATGGAAAAATATCCATTGTCCGAGACAACCATGTAAAAGATGAGGGCTAATGGGGACAAATATATAATATTCCAAGATCATTTATTTTCCAAAAAAAAGGTTTCAAAAAATGTTGTTCAAAAATATTTTCCCAATTTTTTTTATAATGAATGGATGAATTAACGAATAATTAATTAATTAATTAATTAATTAATACATATTTACATTCTTAACTAATGTTCAGGATAAACTATAGCAGCATTTAGTCTGTCTCAGCAGGGCTGTGTATACATGCATGGGCAGTTCAGAAAGCCATCTTCCGGTGACATCATCCATCGATAGCATATAATTATTAATCACATGTTTAATACTCTTTTCAGCCATGATGATATATTTTTACACAGAAACATTAAACTACACACACCCCTCCCTGGCAAGTGGTATGTCCCAATGACCACACCCACCCGCCCTATATAAAGGAGCTCTGTGGTCATGTGATCCTCACAACCAGGAAGTGGATGGTCATAATAATGGCAGCTTGGCAAGTGTGAAGCCTGTAGGCTAAACAGCAGGGCAACTGGGCTGAACTGAGTTTGACGCGTGCAGTGATTAATTCAATGTCCAGAGAGTTGTGTTACTTTCGGATATGTCAATCCATTTATTGATATCCACTTTCTTTCAGCAGTAGTATATATTCAACGTAAACAAACTGTGTAAACTTTTAAACAAACAAACAAACAACTGAACCTGTCGACCACGCACTATGTTTGTTCCACAAATTATGGAAGCACACAATGTTTGGTGCTGGCGTGCTGCTGACCATGTGTGCTGTGATAAAACATAATGAAGATCTGTGGAAAAGGTGAATAATAAATATATTCTAATCGTATAAATGAGTATAGTATGGTAAACATCAGATAATGAGTAGGCCTGCCTGTATGTAAACATATAAATGATAATCATAAACATCAGATAATGAGTAGGCCTGCCTGTATGTAAACATAAATGAGTATAGTATGGTAAACATCAGATAATGAGTAGGCCTGCCTGTATGTAAACATATAATTGATAATCATATACATCAGATAATGAGTAGGCCTGCCTATATGTAAACATATAAATGATAATCATAATTGAACAGGTGAGGCTATAAAGGTAAAGTGGGAAAGGCAGCCTCTGTCTTTTACCACAAATTGCAAAAAAGTAATATTTTTTGCATAATCGTTACATGTGGAAAAATGTTCGGATATTTTGGAAATAGCAGATCTTTTGAGAGCTTTAGATCTATTTCTAGTTTACTAATGATGATTTTCTTTTTTTTCTTTATTTTAGTTTAAAGTGTAAAGTTATATACTGCATAATTGTCATATCTGCCCCGTGCACCTTTTTGATTATGGGGCCCAAAATGTCAAAAGGAAATGTATTTTTCAGCGACAAACGCAAATTAAAATCGCTAAATCGCAATTATTTGAGCGACACTTAGGGCCGATTCATACTCCTATTTTAGAGCTGAATAAAAGTCGGATCGGCTCTGTAGAGCCTATGTGACGTCATTTGGCTCTGTAGAGCCTACAATGTGACGTCATTTGGCTCTGTAGAGCATACAATGTGACGTCATTTGGCTCTGTAGAGCCTACAATGTGACGTCATTTGGCTCTGTAGAGCATACAATGTGACGTCATTTGGCTCTGTAGAGCCTACAATGTGACGTCATTTGGCTCTGTAGAGCATACAATGTGACGTCATTTGGCTCTGTAGAGCCTACAATGTGACGTCATTTGGCTCTGTAGAGCCTACAATGTGACGTCATTTGAGGTTCGGGGGGGGGGGGTATACCGTCCTAAAGTCGTCTCTTCGGTGCTACTGATAATTTCTGACGAGCCGAAATCATTTCGGCTCTACAGCGCCGAAACAGCGGTAAAATAGGAGTATGAATCGGCCCTTAATCGTCCAGTAAAATGTCATGATTGTAAAATGTCCTATAATTGTTACACCCTGTAGGTGGTAGCCTACTACCAGCGGTGAAGGAGGCCGACAGACAGCCTGCCCGTCTGGTTTGGGGACCCTCGACCTCGGCTTGGACGTAACCTCCTGCCCCCGACCGGTCACCCCATCCTCCCCCCCACCCCTCCCCTTCCTGAAGTGTACGGTCCGCACCGGAGATGACGTGAGTAATTGAACCAGTGGTCTGTCCTGACGCGCACAACTGCAATTCTCGTTAAAAAAAAAGAAAAAAAACCTCCTAAAGTGTGCTATACAGCACGTCGAATATCGGGATCTGAAATATATAATACAGGAAATGAGTGATGAGTGGACCGGTGCCCTGGCTGTGGAGCACAGAGTGATGAGTGGACCGGTGCCCTGGCTGTGGAGCACAGAGTGATGAGTGGACCGGTGCCCGGCTGTGGAGCACAGAGTGATGAGTGGACCGGTGCCCTGGCTGTGGAGCACAGAGTGTTGAGTGGACCGGTGCCCGGCTGTGGAGCACAGAGTGTTGAGTGGACCGGTGCCCTGGCTGTGGAGCACAGAGTGATGAGTGGACCGGTGCCCGGCTGTGGCTGTGGAGCACAGAGTGATGAGTGGACCGGTGCCCGGCTGTGGAGCACAGAGTGTTGAGTGGACCGGTGCCCTGGCTGTGGAGCACAGAGTGTTGAGTGGACCGGTGCCCGGCTGTGGCTGTGGAGCACAGAATGATGAGTGGACCGGTGCCCTGGCTGTGGAGCACAGAATGATGAGTGGACCGGTGCCCTGGCTGTGGCTGTGGAGCACAGAATGATGAGTGGACCGGTGCCCTGGCTGTGGCTGTGGAGCACAGAGTGATGAGTGGACCGGTGCCCGGCTGTGGAGCACAGAGTGATGAGTGGACCGGTGCCCGGCTGTGGAGCACAGAGTGATGGGTGGACCGGTGCCCGGCTGTGGAGCACAGAGTGATGGGTGGACCGGTGCCCGGCTGTGGAGCACAGAGTGATGGGTGGACCGGTGCCCTGGCTGTGGAGCACAGAGTGATGGGTGGACCGGTGCCCGGCTGTGGCTGTGGAGCACAGAGTGATGAGTGGACCCCGGCTGTGGAGCACAGAGTTGTTAACGATGAAAGTTGGAGATACATAATTGTACCCGTGTCAGAGTAGCCGTTCCACCCATCTGTCTGTGTGCATTTTATGCCCATATATGGTGTTTTTGTGTATCTGTCTCTCTGTCCCTTTATTCCTATATATGGAGTTCTCAGGCATGCCCAAATATGGATTGTTGTGATGTCAGAATAGGCCAGCTCCAAATAATGGACGAATGGGTGGGCAGGCGCGCCCTGGTCCAGAGCCCTGGTCCAGAGCCCTGGTCCAGAGCCCTGGTCCAGAGCCCTGGTCCAGAGCCCTGGTCCAGAGCCCGGGCAGAGAGAGGCCTTTTGTGGTGGTTCTGGACAACCGTGGGTCCGACCGATTCGACACCGGGTACTGCACTCTAAACGAGACAAACATCCGTCTTAGGGCCCATTCATACTCCTATTTTACCGCTGTTTCGGCGCTGTAGAGCCGAAATGATTTCGGCTCGTCAGTAATATCTAAAATCACACCTGTGTGAACTGAGTGCTGCCTCTCCCCTCTCTCTCTCTCTCTCTCTCTCTTTCATTAGCAGGCAACAGTGCAGCACTAATATAACTCTCTCTCTCTCTGTTTCTGGCACAACAGCGCCCCCTACTGGTACTCATATACTGGTGCTCATTAACGTCACATAGGTGAACAACACATAGGTGAACACGGACGGACATTGCTGTTCCTTGGAGTGGTTGCACCACTCAAAAATAAAAATAAAATAACCATATAGCTAAAATATTCAGCTCCTTATTACGCGGCGGAGACGCGTAATACATACAATAAATAATACAATAAATACAATAAAAATAAACAATAAATCACGCGTAATACAAAACCTACACAAACCATATAGTCAAGTCACACCCATCAACCACCATGCAGGTTACGGCACACATCAGAGGATACGTTTTAGTGTTATTTCTTCAGCCTGTAACTTTAATAATAACTATAGCGAGTACAGACTGACACAAAGTGTATACTGTATGTATAAGTATAAGCACACTTCACTTTGAAGTAGCAGCACGACTGTACACATTATACTGTACGTTCAAATCAAAACACGGTATGCATACAGATGTAGAGCTGAACTCGTATACCTCTCTGCTTTAACCCATTCTGGGCAGGAACCCCTTTTGGTGTTTTAGCTTTAGCTATTGAAAAATAGCAGATCTACAAGCTCGTAGCGAGCTTGTAGATCTGCTATTTTCCGATAGCTAAAGCATTATTTTTGAAAAATCGAAGAACGACTGACATAGTAAACATTGCTTTTTCAGAAAACTGTCAGGATGTATAGAAGACATTTTTTTTAGAATCTGATCTCAGGTCAGAATGCTTTAATATTCATGAACTGCCTTCCTGGAATAAACAACTCCCACTACTGTTACTGTACATGCAATTTTACGCGTTGATAGTTTGGTGAATATTTAATTCAGATTCACTCTGATATGGTGCGGTGAAACGGAAGATAATATGTGCTACTGACGGCCCCCTTCCACCAATAATAACCCTTATAAGTATAACATAAAGTCTACTGTATATTTACATTGTTATTATTAGATGGTTGTCAGGAATCCTGAGGGATATAATTCAACACTTTACATTCATATCCTGCGTTGTAGCTTACCGTACGACACCGTCTGAGTTGGTCTTTGGCGATGCAGTTGTTTCCATTGTATGTTATTTTTGTATTCCTTGTTGCTGCTCCTTTACGATAGTATAGTTCAGTTCAAGATTTCTTTCTGTCTTTAAGGGACCAAGAAGTCACTCATGTACAGTTATTCTCCACACGTTCTCTAACTAAATTACAGTTCAGTCAGACAGACAACTCACGAATAGATTTACCAATATTTATTACAGAATGACTGAGTAACAAGTGTGCATATCATATTTGACTTGGCGTTCGCGGCTCTGCTGGATTTCTCCCTGCTCCCCGGCACGATTAAGCAACAACCTAAAACATAAAGAGCAGGGAGATAGATATACAATAACCCCCCGTGGGGAACGAATCGAACGATGAAGCAGAGCCCACTGGTGGTGCTGGGGAGGCGGTGGGAGCAGGGACAATGACAGCAGGAAGAACAGAGACTGAGGTGAGCTTAAATAACGTGACAATTGTTGGCCACTAAGCAGCTCCACTGGAGCAGTTGGGGGTTTCAGTGCCTTGCTCAAGGGCACTTCAGCGGTGTTGGGTGAGTGATAACAATCACTAACCCCACCCAGTGTTTTCCTGCCCGTCCTGGGAATCGAACCGGCAACCTTTCGGCAACAAGTGGTTCTTCTTGACATGCAGAAGAAGACTCCACTGTGAACATTCAGTGGAGAGCTCTTGACATGCAGAAGAAGACTCCACTGTGAACGTTCAGTGCAGAACTCTTGACATGCAGAAGAAGACTCCACTGTGAACATTCAGTGGAGAGCTCTTGACATGCAGAAGAAGACTCCACTGTGAACATTCAGTGCAGAACTCTTGACATGCAGAAGAAGACTCCACTGTGAACATTCAGTGGGTCTTTGCTGCATGACATGGAGTAATAAAACTCATAAAATAATTATCCCCGCTGATACGTTCAGTATCATGTGATAACGATGTGGAAGTTGAGTGATGTTGGGAGGGAGGGAGGGAGGGAGGGGGAGGCAGGGAGGGTAGCTCTGGTCCTCATGTGATGCAAATGCTGAGAAAACTCAAGGCTATACATCATCCAAAAGAAAATATTGGGCTATAATATTCACAATATTTATACTGTATGCACAATATTTTGGAAATAACTTGTGGGGCCTTACTCCCTACTTCCCTCACAGGTGTTGCCGATGATACTAAAGGCTCTGTTCCATTCTGGTCCAACAGAGTCAGGGTTAGTGATGCTAATGAAGGCTCTGTTCCATTCTGGTCAGAACAGAGTCAGTGTTAATGATGCTAATGAAGGCTCTGTTCCATTCTGGTCCAACAGAGTCAGGGTTAGTGATGCTAATGAAGGCTCTGTTCCATTCTGGTCAGAACAGAGTCAGGGTTAGTGATACTAATGAAGGCTCTGTTCCATTCTGGTCAAACAGAGTCAGGGTTAATGATGCTAATGAAGGCTCTGTTCCATTCTGGTCATAACAGAGTCAGGGTTAGTGATGCTAATGAAGGCTCTGTTCCATTCTGGTCAGAACAGAGTCAGCGTTAGTGATACTAATGAAGGCTCTGTTCCATTCTGGTCAGAACAGAGTCAGGGTTAGTGATGCTAATGAAGGCTCTGTTCCATTCTGGTCAGAACAGAGTCAGTGTTAATGATACTAATGAAGGCTCTGTTCCATTCTGGTCAGAACAGAGTCAGTGTTAATGATACTAATGAAGGCTCTGTTCCATTCTGGTCAGAACAGAGTCAGTGTTAATGATACTAATGAAGGCTCTGTTCCATTCTGGTCCAACAGAGTCAGGGTTAGTGATGCTAATGATGGCTCTGTTCCATTCTGGTCAGAACAGAGTCAGTGTTAATGATACTAATGAAGGCTCTGTTCCATTCTGGTCAGAACAGAGTCAGAGTTAATGATACTAATGAAGGCTCTGTTCCATTCTGGTACAACAGAGTCAGTGTTAATGATGCTAATGAAGGCTCTGTTCCATTCTGGTCAGAACAGAGTCAGGGTTAGTGATGCTAATGAAGGCTCTGTTCTATTCTGGTCAGAACAGAGTCAGTGTTAATGATGCTAATGAAGGCTCTGTTCTATTCTGGTCAGAACAGAGTCAGTGTTAGTGATACTAATGAAGGCTCTGTTCCATTCTGGTCAGAACAGAGTCAGTGTTAGTGATACTAATGAAGGCTCTGTTCCATTCTGGTCAGAACAGAGTCAGAGTTAATGATACTAATGAAGGCTCTGTTCCATTCTGGTCCAACAGAGTCAGGGTTAATGATACTAATGAAGGCTCTGTTCCATTCTGGTCAAACAGAGTCAGTGTTAATGATACCAATGAAGGCTCTGTTCCATTCTGGTCAGAACAGAGTCAGTGTTAATGATGCTAATGAAGGCTCTGTTCCATTCTGGTCAGAACAGAGTCAGTGTTAATGATACTAATGAAGGCTCTGTTCCATTCTGGTCCAACAGAGTCAGTGTTTATGATACTAATGAAGGCTCTGTTCCATTCTGGTCCAACAGAGTCAGTGTTTATGATACTAATGAAGGCTCTGTTCCATTCTGGTCAGAACAGAGTCAGTGGTGCTGAAATTTAGCTTTTTATTTGTAAACCTGTGTAATTTCACATGTTTTCACATGTATACCTTTTGTTTTTTTGCTTTCCTGATGTATTGTGATGTTTTGGAATGAGTATGAGACTCGTCACAAACAGTAAATGCTTAAGAAAAGCACAAACATACTTTGTTGTCTGGCACGCTTTCACCTGGCACACCTGCCTCGTTTTGACATTCTTACAACTGGCATACTTGGCTTACAACTGACATACTTCCTTCCTTGCTTTGCATAGTACAATTACCACGGTATATTATGGTATATTATGGTATATTAGTTGTTTGCTTAACCTCACAAGATAAGGCAATAATGTGAGGCATGTGTGTGAGAGACGGAAACAGAAAAAGGGGACTAGTGGTGTGAACTAACTAAGTATTTACTTAAGTACTGTAGCTATACTTAAAGTATTCCCAGTTCCTTATACTTTTACTTCATATACATTTGGATCCAAATATTGTACTATACTTTTTACTCCACTACAATTATTAGAAAACTTTCGTTACTAGTTACTTTATAGATTTTGATTATTAGGCTATTTAGATTTAGATTTAGATGCTAAACATACGTCGAACAAGTCTGCCATATTTAAACTTTGGTTATTTGAATATAGCCGATCTACAAGCTCACCGCGTGTGTCGTCGCAACGTGCTGTGAACTGGTTGTGTGAAACGAGACGTTCTCCATAATGGGTATTTTGATGCGAATTATACCTTTGTACTTTTACCTAATATTAAGTCAATTCAGAATGCTGGACCTATACGTGTAACTGAGTATTTCTACATTGAAGTATTGTTACTTTTATTTAAGTACAAGTAATGTGAGTACTTGTACCATGCCACTGAAGGGGAGATGGACCGTGACAGCACGCACGCACGCACAGACACGCACGTACACACAGACACGCACGTACGCACGCACAGACACGCACGCACAGACATGCACGTATGCACGCACAGACAGTACGCACGCACAGACACACATGCACAGACACGCACGCAAGACACAATCTAAATTGGTCAGTGTTAACGCATCCATGTGTTCACCATCTTAGAGTTATAGACTAACATTATTAACATCCATGTGTTCACCATCTTAGAGTTATAGACTAACATTATTAACATCCATGTGTTCACCATCTTAGAGTTATAGACTAACATTATTAACAGGATTGTGGCTGTGCCGGAAAGGAAAGGAAAGCATGTGACAGAAAAAATGTCCCCGCAGATAATTGTTGTCACCGACGTGGATGTCGGGGGGATTTCCTGTCTATCCCTCTTCTGAATAACTGTAGGCCTACATGTACGCAAACACACTGCAGTCGTGTAGGGGTCGGGATCCTCTAACAAAATATATAGGTCCTCACTAATAATCATGAAAAAACGTCGCAATTTTTTTCTACTCGGTCTGTGTCTCATAGGAGGGCTGTGGGCAGTTCAGAAACCAGTCTGTGTCTCATAGGAGGGCTGTGGGCAGTTCAGAAACCAGTCTGTGTCTCATAGGAGGGGCTGTGGGCAGTTCAGAAACCAGTCTGTGTCTCATAGGAGGGCTGTGGGCAGTTCAGAAACCAGTCTGTGTCTCATAGGAGGGCTGTGGGCAGTTCAGAAACCAGTCTGTGTCTCATAGGAGGGCTTTGGGCAGTTCAGAAACCAGTCTGTGTCTCATAGGAGGGGCTGTGGGCAGTTCAGAAACCAGTCTGTGTCTCATAGGAGGGCTGTGGGCAGTTCAGAAACCAGTCTGTGTCTCATAGGAGGGCTGTGGGCAGTTCAGAAACCTGTCTGTGTCTCATAGGAGGGCTGTGGGCGGTTCAGAAACCAGTCTGTGTCTCATAGGAGGGCTGTGGGCAGTTCAGAAACCAGTCTGTGTCTCATAGGAGGGCTGTGGGCAGTTCAGAAACTAGTCTGTGTCTCATAGAAGGGGCTGTGGGCAGTTCAGAAACCAGTCTGTGTCTCATAGGAGGGCTGTGGGCAGTTCAGAAACCAGTCTGTGTCTCATAGGAGGGCTGTGGGCAGTTCAGAAACCAGTCTGTGTCTCATAGGAGGGCTTTGGGCAGTTCAGAAACCAGTCTGTGTCTCATAGGAGGGGCTGTGGGCAGTTCAGAAACCAGTCTGTGTCTCATAGGAGGGCTGTGGGCAGTTCAGAAACCAGTCTGTGTCTCATAGGAGGGCTGTGGGCAGTTCAGAAACCTGTCTGTGTCTCATAGGAGGGCTGTGGGCGGTTCAGAAACCAGTCTGTGTCTCATAGGAGGGCTGTGGGCAGTTCAGAAACCAGTCTGTGTCTCATAGGAGGGCTGTGGGCAGTTCAGAAACCAGTCTGTGTCTCATAGGAGGGGCTGTGGGCAGTTCAGAAACCAGTCTGTGTCTCATAGGAGGGATGTGGGCAGTTCAGAAACCAGTCTGTGTCTCATAGGAGGGCTGTGGGCAGTTCAGAAACCTGTCTGTGTCTCATAGGAGGGCTGTGGGCAGTTCAGAAACCAGTCTGTGTCTCATAGGAGGGCTGTGGGCAGTTCAGAAACCAGTCTGTGTCTCATAGGAGGGCTGTGGGCAGTTCAGAAACCAGTCTGTGTCTCATAGGAGGGCTGTGGGCAGTTCAGAAACCAGTCTGTGTCTCATAGGAGGGCTGTGGGCAGTTCAGAAACCTGTCTGTGTCTCATAGGAGGGCTTTGGGCAGTTCAGAAACCAGTCTGTGTCTCATAGGAGGGCTGTGGGCAGTTCAGAAACCAGTCTGTGTCTCATAGGAGGGCTGTGGGCAGTTCAGAAACCAGTCTGTGTCTCATAGGAGGGCTGTGGGAGGTTCAGAAACCAGTCTGTGTCTCATAGGAGGGCTGTGGGCAGTTCAGAAACCAGTCTGTGTCTCATAGGAGGGCTGTGGGCAGTTCAGAAACCAGTCTGTGTCTCATAGGAGGGCTGTGGGCAGTTCAGAAACCAGTCTGTGTCTCATAGGAGGGGCTGTGTGGGCAGTTCAGAAACCAGTCTGTGTCTCATAGGAGGGCTGTGGGCAGTTCAGAAACCAGTCTGTGTCTCATAGGAGGGCTGTGGGCAGTTCAGAAACCAGTCTGTGTCTCATAGGAGGGCTGTGGGCAGTTCAGAAACCAGTCTGTGTCTCATAGGAGGGCTGTGGGCAGTTCAGAAACCTGTCTGTGTCTCATAGGAGGGCTGTGGGCAGTTTAGAAACCAGTCTGTGTCTCATAGGAGGGCTGTGGGCAGTTCAGAAACCAGTCTGTGTCTCATAGGAGGGCTGTGGGCAGTTCAGAAACCAGTCTGTGTCTCATAGGAGGGCTGTGGGCGGTTCAGAAACCGTCTTCCAGTGACCATCGATGGGGAATACAAGCTAATTGAAACTGCAGGCTTTCTAGTCCTGAAAAGTCGCAATGCGAAAATGGAAGCCATCGTTCTCACGATAATGAAAAGTTTTGTTTAAAAAATAATTCTGCCTAATGATGATGTCACTGGAAGACGGTTTCTGAACTGCCCACAGCTCTCCTATGAGACACAGACTGGTTTCTGAACTGCACACAGCCCTCCTATGAGACACAGACTGGTTTCTGAACTGCCCACAGCCCTCCTATGAGACACAGACTGGTTTCTGAACTGCACACAGCCCTCCTATGAGACACAGACTGGTTTCTGAACTGCCCACAGCCCTCCTATGAGACACAGACTGGTTTCTGAACTGCACACAGCCCTCCTATGAGACACAGACTGGTTTCTGAACTGCCCACAGCCCTCCTATGAGACACAGACTGGTTTCTGAACTGCACACAGTCCTCCTATGAGACACAGACTGAGTAGAAAATCGTGCCATGTTTTCATGATTAGTGAGGACCTATTATATGAAGATAGGTTGTAAAGTGGTGAAGTGGTCCTTTAAGGTTATTTTAGCAGTCCATTTATATTGGGGATCGGGAGAGGGCGGGGCGGGGGTCCCGAGGCATTGCCAAAGCATTTCCGGGGGTTCCTCAGCCAAAAACGCTGAGAACCCCATGGCTAGAACATAACGTCGTAATGTCAGTATCACACCAGCAGAGGGTGCTGCAGCTCAACAATAAGAGTGGACTTCATTTGGGTCCCAGTGAGCCATATCATATCATGGCAGATGTAACACTTTGTAAACCTCTCTCTGCCTTAGCCCTAGAACACAATTATATCTTTGTAATTTTCATAATGTTGAATCATATAATAATATAATCATTCATAATACTGATGTCTGTCTTGCCCCATGGCCTAGCCCCTTAGATGGCACTTCATATAGACTTAGATAGCATTGTATACACTTATAGAATGTTACGTAGACACTAGAATTAATTTATGTACTAGTCATAGCACTTTATAGTATACATGTTATAGTATAGTATATTATATATGTATAGTTTATACATATAGTTTCATTATATAGATATAATAGATATGTTCTGTTCTTAGCTTACGCGTGTTTCATGATAACTACTTTTTTATGTTTATGATGTATTGCCATGCTTTTTGTTCTTGCTTAAAGGGGAATTCCATACTAAAAGGCTTTCTTACCTTTCTTTGTAGTTGTTACGTCCCCATCAAAGAGGTCCAGGTGTTATTTTGTGCAAAAGCTCCTCATTGGCTATTTCCCCTACACTAAGCCCTAAAAGAATTGCATTGAATTGAATGGGATGTATGGGGTGTTGTGCTAATTCGCTTATTTCCATCGCTCAAAATTATATATTTTTTGTATATATCCTCTCTTCATAATGTAAATATAAGGAGGAAATATAAGCGGCACACCCCATACATCCCATTAAATTCAATGCTATTCATTTAGGGCTTAGGGTAGGGGAAATAGCCAATAAGGAGCTTTTGCACAAAATAACACCTGGACCTCTTTGATGGGGACGTAACAACTACAAAGAAAAAGGTAAGAAAGCCTTTTAGTATGGAATTCTCCTTTAATGTAAATCGCTCCGGATTAAGTTTAAATGAAGCCTATACATTGTAAATTGTCTGAGGTGGGCGGGTCTGTCAGTACCTTCATGATGCTCAGTGACAGTACAGTACAGTACAGTACAGTACAGTACAGTACAGTACAGTAGGTTTCCCCGCCCACATCCCTGTGATAGAGATATTTATTTGTTTCTTCACTGGACCATTTTCCACACAAGTTCCCAGTGTCATTTATTATTTCTAAAACAGTACCCACGTTTTTCACACATTTTGAGCAGATCTACAAGCTCCGCGACCGCCGTTTCGTGGTGGCGCTATAGCCCCTCCCCCTCCTATGCCCAGTTTATAGTGTGTTTGTAGCGTGGAAATGATTTGATTGGCTGAGCACGGCATGTGACGTATTGTATATACGATGATGTGCAGTATATCGTGATGTATGACTCAATTCAAATATCACTTATTTTTTTTGTTTTGTTGTGATGATCATCTCTCTACTATAGAGTGTGCTGACCATATAAGGAGTTCCTCCCTGTCCCCAGTTAACCCTTGGAGGTCAAAAAACCATAGGTTTCGTTTTTGGCTATAGGTGGCCCAGCCTTCATCCAATCAGGATGGAGAGAGGGGCCTTCCGCCAATCATGGTCGAGCGGGGGCGGGCCTTGGTGTGTGTGCTGTTGGCGTGTGTCCCTCCCCCCTTAGACTATATAATATATGTACCAGTAAGACGCGCAAACGCGGGAAGCGAACGCAGCTCGTACATAACACACCCTAACACGAGACACCCTAACCCGATAACCCCTAGACACCTGAGACACCTTAACCCGATAACCCCTAGACACCTGAGACACCTTAACCCGAGGTCCAAACAAAGTTCGAAACAATAAAGCATCTTCTTCCTCTGATTCCTCTCGTCGGACGTTTCGTCACGAAGCTCAGAGTGTCGTTCCGCTTTGTGGTGACGGCTCGTTCCCACTCGGTCGGAGAGCTCGGCCGTTCCGCAGGCCTCGTCCTCCTCGTCCTCCTCCTCCTCCTCCCTGCCAGCCTCTCCCCGCTGCTGTCTCCGCTGCGTGAAGAAGGCCTCGCACAGGTTCCTCAGAGCCAGGTTACGCGGCGGACCACAGCCCTGGCTCTGCTTCTTGCAATTCTTGAGAATCGGACATTTCCTTATCGACGTCCCTCTCCGCGTGCGCGTGCTCTGCATCTCCTCCACGCAGCCTCTACAGAAGCTGTGGCCGCACGCCAGGAGAACGGGATCCTCGTAGACCTCGCCACACGCCGGACACGACAGATCCTCCTCGGTGAAATGAGACTGCCGCGGCGGCGGAGTGGTAACGGTCGACGAAGTCGGCGAAGCCTCGGCGAACATGCCGCTCAGCTGTTTCAGGGCCAGGTTACGGGGCAGCTGGCTGAGCTGAGACGTGGGATCTGTGGCCTTACAGAGCGGGCATTCCTTCACCTTCTTGTGTCTCCACCAGCGCCGCAGGCACGCTCTGCAGAAGCTGTGGCTGCATGGCAGCACGACGGGGTCTTCGAAGAGGTCGCAACACACGGGACAGTTCAACTCCTCCTCTGACGGAGACGACGCGGCGGAAGCCATTAGGACTCGATCTGAAGCTGCAGACACTCACGCTCAGTGACTCTCTCTCTCTCTCTCTCTCCTCTGGAATGTTCCCTGAAGTTTACTTGGGTTGGGGTTAGAGTTCTGTTGGGGTTAGAGTTCTGTTGGGGTGACTGCAGGCAGCAGCAGGTTCATGTTGCCTGGACCGAGTATACCAACCGACCGACCCGGGTAGCTGTGCAGAAAACACACGGTGCTGCATCTAGTTCTGTACAAATATCAGTTTGAAGGGGCGTGATGTCACAGTGACGTCACAGACCTCGTGCGTGGTCGTGACGTCGTGGGTCTTCGTCTATAGCGGACGGAGGGCGACATGAAGATGACGCGTCACGGTTATTATCGTGGCAAAAATAATTGTGGTTAATTGATGATACCAGTAAGACGCGCAAACGCGGGAAGCGAACGCAGCTCGTACATATTTGGGTTTTTTTAAGATTTTTTTTTAAGTTTTTAACTTAGCCATAACCATATAAGGAGTCCCTAAAGCAGCTATACGTCCAAATATGGAGTGTGGTGCATCAATCACAAACAAATCACTCAGCTCCATATATGGGCACAAAGGACACAGACAGACATGATCTGCTAGGTCTCATAGTAAGTGCTCACTGCATTCGCAACCATATATGGAGATCTGTGAGGTCTACTCATAACACCATATATGGAGATCTGTGAGATCTCCAAGCTCATTAACGCGTCACAGCGTTGTGAGCTTGTAGATCTGCTATTTTCAGCGTGCAACCAAGTGTAAAATGACTTATACTGGATCTCTTGTCCACTAGTTCCCTTCCGAATCCTAACATTTTAGTCTAGTTTTTATTTGTTGACGAAATTGTCAGTATATTTAGTCTTAGTTTTAGTCACCATAGCTTAGTTTTTATTTAGTTTCCATTTAGTTTTCCTCGGTGGAAAAAGGCGGTCGACGGACATTTTTCGTCTTAGTTTTAGTTGACGAAAACAACACTTCATACTATGATGGGGTATGTGTTCACGATGTTCATCGTTCCCAACTTGCATCGTTCCCAAGTAGGCCTTTAACCTAATGTATATACTGTGTTCTGTTACAATGTACATGATCATTAATGTACTCCGTCACAATGTACAATTTTACTATTTACAATTTAGGCATTTATCAGACGCTCTTAATCCAGAGCGATTTATACATTAAGCAAGAACAAAAAGCATGGGAATACATCACATACATAAAAAGCATTTATCATGAAACATGCGTTAGCTAAGAACGTAACAGTGGAATATCTATATAATGAAACTATACATATAAACTATACATATATATACTATACTATGCTATGCATATATACTATACTATGCTATACATAATGTACTATGAAGTGCTATGACTACTTACAGTACTACGTACATACAATGCAATTCTAGTGCCGTCTACATAACATGCTATAAGTCTGTATAAAATGTCTATCTAAGTCTACAAAAAGGGGTATAGGGTAAGTGCTATGCGGGCCATGATGGGGTCTGAACAGGTGGGTTTCCAGACTATGTACATGCATGGTAACCTATAACCGCCAGCTCAGTGGCCTTGTGGTTAGAGTGTCCGCCCTGAGACTGGGAGGTCGGGGTTCGATTCCCGGCCGAGGTCATACCAAAGACTCTAAAAATGGGACCCAGTGCCTCCCGGCTTGACACTCAGCATCAAGGGTTGGATTGGATTGCGACATACTAGCGTCATGTCCAGGGGGTGTACTTGTACATCAAGCTGCCTCACGCTATAAGAAACAGGAGATAGGCTCCTGCCCCCTATGGGCCTCATGGCTACAGAAACAGGAGATAGGCTCCTGCCCCTATGGGCCTCATGGCTACAGAAACAGGAGATAGGCTCCTGCCCCTATGGGCCTCATGGCTACAGAAACAGGAGATAGGCTCCTGCCCCTATGGGCCTCATGGCTACAGAAACAGGAGATAGGCTCCTGCCCCTATGGGCCTCATGGCTACAGAAACAGGAGATAGGCTCCTGCCCCCTATGGGCCTCATGGCTACAGAAACAGGAGATAGGCTCCTGCCCCTATGGGCCTCATGGCTACAGAAACAGGAGATAGGCTCCTGCCCCTATGGGCCTCATGGCTACAGAAACAGGAGATAGGCTCCTGCCCCTATGGGCCTCATGGCTACAGAAACAGGAGATAGGCTCCTGCCCCTATGGGCCTCATGGCTACAGAAACAGGAGATAGGCTCCTGCCCCTATGGGCCTCATGGCTACAGAAACAGGAGATAGGCTCCTGCCCCTATGGGCCTCATGGCTACAGAAACAGGAGATAGGCTCCTGCCCCTATGGGCCTCATGGCTACAGAAACAGGAGATAGGCTCCTGCCCCTATGGGCCTCATGGCTACAGAAACAGGAGATAGGCTCCTGCCCCTATGGGCCTCATGGCTACAGAAACAGGAGATAGGCTCCTGCCCCTATGGGCCTCATGGCTACAGAAACAGGAGATAGGCTCCTGCCCCTATGGGCCTCATGGCTCAGCAAGGCTACTTACTTACTACTTACATACATGGTGCATGGTACATGGTGCATGGTGCATGGTGCATGGTGCATGGTGCATGGTGCATGGTGCATGGTGCATGGTGCATGGTGCATGGTGCATGGTGCATGGTACATGGTGCATGGTGCATGGTGCATGGTGCATGGTACATGGTGCATGGTGCATGGTGCATGGTGCATGGTGCATGGTGCATGGTGCATGGTGCATGGTGCATGGTGCATGGTGCATGGTGCATGGTGCATGGTGCATGGTGCATGGTGCATGGTGCATGGTGCATGGTGCATGGTGCATGGTGCATGGTGCATGGTGCATGGTGCATGGTGCATGGTGCATGGTGCATGGTGCATGGTGCATGGTGCATGGTGCATGGTGCATGGTGCATGGTGCATGGTGCATGGTGCATGGTGCATGGTGCATGGTGCATGGTGCATGGTGCATGGTGCATGGTGCATGGTGCATGGTGCATGGTGCATGGTGCATGGTGCATGGTACATGGTACATGGTGCATGGTGCATGGTGCATGGTACATGGTCTTTGTCACAATGTTGTGTGACATTGTGTCCGGTTTGTGGACGTTCATCTCCTGTCTGTCAGGGCAACATGGTTGGTTGTTTTTATTCCTACCATTCCCACCACTTTCTCAAGCATAGATTTTGTTTACGCTTTTTCTGTGTGTGTGTGTGTGTGTGTGTGTGCGTGTGTGTGTGTATGTATGTATGTCTGTGTGTGTGTGTGTGTGCGTGTGCGTGTGTGTGTTTTCTTGTGTTGTCAGTGTGTGCATGCACCTCCACATCTACACACGCGCTCTCCTGCTTGTTTGTGTGTACACACAGACATCGACATCAATCAATGTACGTTTGCCTGCGTGCGTGTGTACTGTGTGTGTGTGTGTGTGTGTGTGTACTGTGTGTGTGTATGTGTACTGTGCATGTGCGTTGACGTAGCACGCGCGTCGGCCGCGCATGCCTCACTGCGGGACACGTTGATTAGCGCGCGCCGCGGCTCAGCTCCCCAGCTGTCCCCGCGGCCCGCCGCGCTCCGCCTGCTGATTGAAACCAATCAGGATGGCGATGGCCCCATCGCGGTGACCCCTCACCCCTCCCACCGCCCGGCCTAATCACCCGCTGATTGGCCCACGCGGTGGGCCCCCCCCCCTCCCCGTGGCACGGAAGGTTAATTTGAGCGGCGGATGGAGGCGCCGGGCAGGGAATAGGAACGTGCGCTAGGCGATATTGCATGGATATAGCGCTGCTGTCAATCACCGCCACTTAACCCATTCTGGGCGGGAACCCCTTTTGGTTGTTAGCATCATGTTATGCTTTATAGCTATTGAAAAATAGCAGATCTACAAGCTCGTAGCGCGCCACCGAGTGGCGCGCTACGAGCTTGTAGGTCTGCTATCTTTGAAAAATTCGAAGAACGACTGACATATATAGAAACATAGCTTTTTCAGAAAACTGTCATTTTCAAATAGACATTTTTAGAATCTGATCTCAGGTCAGAATTGGTTAAAGGCAGCTAGCTGTAGCCGAGCTGTCTGCGCGGGGGAGGGTCAACGTAGGGTCCGGGGCCCAGCTGGGGGTCCACAGGACAGGGTCCGTAACTCTGAGGGACAATTTGGACCCCAACGATAGAGCTGAGGAATATCCCACCGTTTTACATTATAGCGCCACCAACAGGTGGACTTTTGCCTAACACATGTTTGAAACAAAATGCCTCAAATTATCCAATTGCCATCCAAGGCGTGAGAGGAAATGGCACCCTTTTCACATTGGCCTATTATAGCGCCACCAGGAGGCCACAACCTGACCTGGCCCCTGGTGGAGACCTGTCCTATTATAGCGCCACCAGGAGGCCACAACCTGACCTGCCCCCTGGTGGAGACCTGTCCTATTATAGCGCCACCAGGAGGCCACAACCTGACCTGGCCCCTGGTGGAGACCTGTCCTATTATAGTGCCACTAGGAGGCCACACCCTGACCTGCCCTGGTGGAGACCTGTCCTATTATAGCGCCACCAGGAGGCCACAACCTGACCTGGCCCCTGGTGGAGACCTGTCCTATTATAGCGCCACCAGGAGGCCACAACCTGACCTGCCCTGGTGGAGACCTGTGCCCCGAGGGGCAATTTATCTACTTTATAATGTATTATAATGTAGATAACCGATCTACACGCTCACAATGCGTCGCAAACCGAAATGTATAGGGTTAATGTATGTTTTTTAATCAAAATTAAAATATCCAAAGTAACTATAGTAACAGTAAGACGCGCAAACGCGGGAAGCGAACGCATAACCATATAAGGAGTCCCCAAAGCAGTTATACGTCCAAATATGGAGTGTGTTGCATAAATCACAAACAAATCACTCAGCTCCATATATGGGCACAAAGGGGGGGGGACACGCATGATCTGCTCGGTCTCATAGTAAGTGCTCACTGCGTTCGCAATCACTGCGTTCGCAATAACTAATGTGTTCAAATAATTGTGGAGTTAAAGTACAAATTTTGGCTCTGAGATGTAGTGAAATTGTAAATACTCACGTGAAGTACAAATGCCTCAAAATGGTACTTAAGTACAGTACTTACGTAAAAGTATACTTAGTTACTTTCCACCACTGGTATTGAGTATTGTAACCTCGGCTACATTGAAAACGAGGTCTTGCCCTCGAAACAAAGGGGATGCTGATGATACAACATGCTACATGCTACATACTACATGATACATGTTACATGATACAACATATTCAATATTCTGTCTTTCCTATTTCCTATCATGCTCTGTTGTACTACCGTTTGACCAGAGGGCGGCAGTGTTTGCATTCACTGTGAGTCAATAATGCACTGCACTGGAAGCTCAGGAATATCCACCTGGGAAAGTAAGAATATGAAGGAACCATAACTCATTTACATAATGAAACATATAACCATATATATGTATATATAACCATATAACCATAACTCCTCAGTAACTGAGGAATATTATTTCATATTTCATATTATCCTTTGGGGTAGATAGTTTTATCTGTTTGGTGTGTGAGGCCACGGTACCACCATTTGTGAGTGACCAGATTTGACTGAGAGACTGCCATCGCGCAAATTCCAGCTTTACACCAGAGGAGAAAAACTTTTTTCTTTTTTTTCCAAAAATGACTTATAGCACAGGAGGACTTCACATACTAGAGCATGTCTGAAATAAATGTCAGAGCTGAAATCGACATGTAAATATGAAATAAATGCTTCAACATGTAGCTATAGGTGTAATGTTAGAGACCACAGAAGACATGTAAATATGAAATATATGCTTAAACATGTAGCTAGGTGTAATGTTAGAGTCCACAGAAGACATGTAAATATGAAATAAATGCTTAAACATGTAGCTAGGTGTAATGTTAGAGACCACAGAATACATGTAAATATGAAATAAATGCTTAAACATGTAGCTATATGTGTAATGTTAAGAGACCACAGAAGACATGTAAATGTGAAATAAATGCTTAAACATGTAGCTATAGGTGTAATGTTAGAGTCCACAGAAGACATGTAAATATGAAATAAATGCTTAAACATGTAGCTATAGGTGTAATGTTAGAGTCCACAGAAGTGAACCTTTCAAGCCTGTTTTCTCAACTCACTGTTTCTCTGCCAGACATTACTCTATAAGCCATATCTCCAAAACTGGTGGGTCAAACTGAACAACCAATATGTCAACTTGAAGCTATGATTAGCACTACAAAATGACGTCGGCCTTAAATGCTGAATAGTAGTGGGTGACATCACATGCTGCTTTCAGCATCGCCTCAGCTTACGGCACTCAAAGGCGACCATAAACATTGTGACAGGTGACGGCACACATCACATTACCTCTCATTCACACTGTCTGTGAAGAGAGGCTATACCCCCCTCCCCCTCCCCCCCTGTGTGCGTGCGTGTGTGTGTGCGTGTGTGTGTGGGTGCGCGTGTGTGTGCGTGCGTGTGTGTGTGCGCGCGTGTGTGCGTGTGCGTGTGTGTGTGCATGTGTGCGTGCGTGTGTGTGCGTGCGTGCGGTGAACCTTGTGCTCGGTTCCTGTCTCTGGTGGGTAGAATAATGTTGCCAGATTACCATATCATTACCATATCATTACCATACCATTTCCATGTCATTATCACGCCGCTGACTGCAATAGTGTGTGTGTGTGTGTGTGTGTGTGTGTGTGTGTGTGTGTGTGTGTGTGCGCGTGTGCGTGTGTGTGTGTGTGTGTGTGTGTGTGTGTGTGTGTGTGTGTGTGTGTGTGTGTGTGTGTGCTCGCGCGTGCGTTGACTCTGCATCTGATCATCAACTCTTTCTCTTTTCCTCTGACACACACACACACACACACACACATGCACGCACACATGCACGCACACACACACACGCACGCACACACACACACACACACACACACACGCACGCACACACACACACACACACACACACACACACGCACGCACGCACGCACACACACACACACACACACACACGCACGCACGCACGCACACACACACACACACACACACACACACACACGCGCGCGCACACACACACACACAATCCCCTGACGAGGCCATATTTCCTCCCCCTGACGTGCGTCTGCAGCGTACAGTCATATCTCTCCTTCTCTGTCACACATCCATGTAAGCACATCATAATTCTCAATAATCTGCCGTTCCATAACGGTTGTTTGTTAATTAACGAGGCCAATTAGAGCCACAGACATGATGTGACGAGCGCTTCTCTCTCGGGACGGCGATGGATGTCCACTGCGCGATGAATTAAGGCCCGTGGTCGGTCCACTCGTCTTTAGGATGAAGGCCCGTGGTCGGTCCACTAGTCTTTAAGATGAAGGCCCGTGGTCGGTCCACTCGTCTTTAAGATGAAGGCCCGTGGTCGGTCCACTCGTCTTTAAGATGAAGGCCCGTGGTCGGTCCACTAGTCTTTAAGATGAAGGCCCGTGGTCGGTCCACTCGTCTTTAAGATGAAGGCCCGTGGTCGATCCACTAGTCTTTAAGATGAAGGCCCGTGGTCGGTCCACTCGTCTTTAAGATGAAGGCCCGTGGTGGGTCCACTCGTCTTTAAGATGAAGGCCCGTGGTGGGTCCACTCATCTT
>NC_137880.1:39329973-39334973 GCF_963924005.1 Protomyctophum bolini | reverse complement strand
TAGATCTGGGTTAGTAGGTGGGTTTTCAGACTATACGCCGGAAGATTGGCACGACTCGACAGGCTGTGTAGCCTTACACACACGTATTCTAGTACCATACAGTACTATAATCTGTGGGTTGACTGCTGTCCGGGCCCCTCCTGGTGCGACGTAGGAGGGGCCCGGACAGGAGTCAACCCACAGAGCCTATACAGTATATAGTCCCTCCACAAGCCAGAATAGAACCTCTCAGTCCCGGCATAGTAGTTCCGGAGCGGTCCCAACGGACTGTGTGGCCCTGCAGGTCTTTCCCTAGTGGGTCTGATCGAGGGTAGCTACTGGGACGTAAGTCGGGACTTGATCAACCCCGGCTGGGTCACCTGAGTGAGGGGTGTGATGTTCGCGAGACCCAAAACCTGGTGGACCTTCATGGGATCACTGAGGAATACGGCCCAGGTGCATCCATGCAATGTTTTGTTTTTTTCGTTCTATGGTACCAGTTTAAGGTATTAATATAGTACCATGGTACCATGGTACATGTAGTACTACCAGAGCTACTTCAGGAATCTATAGGTGTCTGACCCGTACCGCTATAGGCCGGCCCGGGGGCCAACCAGAACCTTTTTAAACATTTAAACGACCGTCTCACCTGCATGTGAGTAACGAGGAAAACGCTCCGCGTGATTCTACTGAACCCACGTTTGGGCCTCGCAAGCATAGCGACACAGTTACTACGCACGCACGCAGCCACGCACGCACGCACGCACGCACGCACGCACGCGCACGCGCATGCACGCACGCACGCACGCACGCACGCAGCATCCCCTTCATCTCCTCTCGCTCTCTCTCTCTGTCGCTGGTCTGTCACGGCGGGGGTGCAGCCAATCCATCACGGGGCGGAGCTGGAGCGAGGTGTTAGGGCTGGTGTGTGTGTGTGCGTGTGTACGTGTGTGTGTACGTGCGTGTGTGTGTGTGTGTGTACGTGCGTGTGTGTGTGTGCGTGTGCGCGATTGTTTCTTAGAGGAAGTGTCAACGTACAGTGTCGTTTACAACAGACGTGTATTTGGTAATTGGTAAATTACCAATTCATAGGATGGTTTTAGGACTAGACATTCATTCATAGGATGGTTTTAGGACTAGACATTCATAGGATGGTTTTAGGACTAGACATTCATAGGATGGTTTTAGGACTAGACATTCATAGGATGGTTTTAGGACTAGACATTCATAGGATGGTTTTAGGACTAGACATTCATAGGATGGTTTTAGGACTAGACATTCATAGGATGGTTTTAGGACTAGACATTCATAGGATGGTTTTAGGACTAGACATTCATAGGATGGTTTTAGGACTAGACATTCATTCATAGGATGGTTTTAGGACTACACATTCATAGGATGGTTTTAGGACTAGACATTCATAGGATGGTTTTAGGACTAGACATTCATAGGATGGTTTTAGGACTAGACATTCATATGATGGTTTTAGGACTAGACATTCATAGGATGGTTTTAGGACTAGACATTTATAGGATGGTTTTAGGACTAGACATTCATAGGATGGTTTTAGGACTAGACCATTCATAGGATGGTTTTAGGACTAGACATTCATAGAATGGTTTTAGGACTAGACCATTTATAGGATGGTTTTAGGACTAGACATTCATAGGATGGTTTTAGGACTAGACATTCATAGGATGGTTTTAGGACTAGACATTCATAGGATGGTTTTAGGACTAGACATTCATAGGATGGTTTTAGGACTAGACATTCATAGGATGGTTTTAGGACTAGACATTCATAGGATGGTTTTAGGACTAGACATTCATAGGATGGTTTTAGGACTAGACATTCATAGGATGGTTTTAGGACTAGACATTCATAGGATGGTTTTAGGACTAGACATTCATAGGATGGTTTTAGGACTAGACCATTCATAGGATGGTTTTAGGACTAGACATTCATAGAATGGTTTTAGGACTAGACCATTTATAGGATGGTTTTAGGACTAGACATTCATAGGATGGTTTTAGGACTAGACATTCATAGGATGGTTTTAGGACTAGACATTCATAGGATGGTTTTAGGACTAGACATTCATAGGATGGTTTTAGGACTAGACATTCATAGGATGGTTTTAGGACTAGACATTCATAGGATGGTTTTAGGACTAGACATTCATAGGATGGTTTTAGGACTAGACATTCATAGGATGGTTTTAGGACTAGACATTCATAGGATGGTTTTAGGACTAGACATTCATAGGATGGTTTTAGGACTAGACCATTCATAGGATGGTTTTAGGACTAGACATTCATAGGATGGTTTTAGGACTAGACATTCATAGGATGGTTTTAGGACTAGACATTCATAGGATGGTTTTAGGACTAGACATTCATAGGATGGTATTAGGACTAGACATTCATAGGATGGTTTTAGGACTAGACATTCATAGGATGGTTTTAGGACTAGACATTCACAGGATGGTTTTAGGACTAGACCATTCACAGGATGGTTTTAGGACTAGACATTCATAGGATGGTTGTAGGACTAGACATTCATAGGATGGTTTTAGGACTAGACATTCATAGGATGGTTTTAGGACTAGACATTCATAGGATGGTTTTAGGACTAGACATTCATAGGATGGTTTTAGGACTAGACATTCATAGGATGGTTTTAGGACTAGACATTCATACGATGGTTTTAGGACTAGACATTCATAGGATGGTTTTAGGACTAGACCATTCATAGGATGGTTTTAGGACTAGACATTCATAGGATGGTTTTAGGACTAGACATTCATAGGATGGTTTTAGGACTAGACATTCATTCATAGGATGGGTTTAGGACTAGACATTCATAGGATGGTTTTAGGACTAGACATTCATAGGATGGTTTTAGGACTAGACCATTCATAGGATGGTTTTAGGACTAGACATTCATAGGATGGTTTTAGGACTAGACATTCATTCATAGGATGGGTTTAGGACTAGACATTAATTCATAGGATGGGTTTAGGACTAGACCATTCATAGGATGGTTTTAGGACTAGACATTCATAGGATGGTTTTAGGACTAGACATCCATTCATAGGATGGGTTTAGGACTAGACATTCATAGGATGGTTTTAGGACTAGACATTCATAGGATGGTTTTAGGACTAGACATTCATAGGATGGTTTTAGGACTAGACATCCATTCATAGGATGGGTTTAGGACTAGACATTCATAGGATGGTTTTAGGACTAGCCATCTCCCATGATGCACTGGGCCATTAGCGTTGTGATGGGGATTATCATAGACCTACATAAAGGCTATATGGCTCAAGGAGGCGTGATCAATGCTCTTTTGCCACTCAGAATAGCCAAATGGCATTGATCACGCCTCCAGGTCTTTAGTTGACTCAAGTTAGGGAATAAGACCTGGTCCTTAAGACACGCAAAATACAGCCCTAAGTCTACAATCCGGTCGTGGCGAGCAATATACAAATTTGTGTATGCACTACAATCCATTTGTTATGTGTGCGATGGATTCTAGGTGTTGTTCAGAATCATGATGGTTTATACAGAGTGGAGTGTGGGTGTCGGGATACCAGATTGACAGATTGTGCTTGGTTGGTAATACTTGCAGTCTTGCTTTGACGGTGAATTTTAAAACATCCTCCCCAATAGCAGCATGTTTGTACATGGAATATGAAACAGAGTAATCGGCTGAATGAACACAGGCCAACTTTCCCTGCAGTCGAAGGCCACGCCAATGTTCTCTGGCTTCGGTCTGTTTCGTGCTAAGCAGAACCCTTCTTGCTGTTTCTTCCTGTAGTCTAGTGTCCGCTCCCTGGTGGGTGAGGGTAGCCTCCACTACCACGCTGGAGTCTGTCATTAATCCATCAGAGATGGAGGCACATTTTCGTTGTTTTTTGCCCATTTTAGCTGGACTCCTGTCCGATGGCAAAGGTCGTTGAGATCTGGCCAATCAGACCAGACCCCGAAGCCCTTGGCTTGTGAGTCCAGTTTCCCAGAGTCTTTCCTCCTAAAGCCCAGGAAGTTATTCTGGTCTGCAGCAGCCAGGGGTACCTTCCTCCTGCCCAGGAACACACACACACACACACGGTTTTATTTAAATAATAATACATCTCCTTTTAGTCTGACGGCTACAAACCACGCTGGATTAATGTACACCGCTTCCACGCTCGTTAGCACAGGAAATATGAGTGTGTGTGTGTGTGTGTGTGTGTGTGTGTGTGAGAGAGAAAGAATTCAATTGACAGATATAGCGCACTTACAAACACACACACACACGCACACACACACGCCATTACATTATTTATGGTGCTATATTGTGTGATTATAGTGCTCATTTCTCATGTGTGCGTTCACATAGAAAATACATCATGGATGGAAAATAACACATCGAAAGATATACGGTATGCCATGAGAAACACCTCCCCATGGGGCACGCACGTGCCCGCACACGCACACGCACATGTACACGCGAGCATGCACACACACACACGTGCGCACAAGCACGCACGCTCACAGACGCGCACTGTGCTGGCAGCATGCTGACTGCACACAGGCAGGGGTTTGTAAACAGAACTGCTAGAGAGAAAGTCAAGGAGAGACACACACTTTATTTTTTTTTAAACATATATTTATTGACATTCTTTTTCAATTTTATACAACATTAGTTATATAGCTCTCTTGTTAAATACAATGTCCAGAAAAAACCAACATAACAGATATACACAAATACAATACAGATACAGTGACAACGAATACATTAAAAATACAATCACAACAAACAAAAACAAAAACAAATACAACAGATTATGGTCCCCATTTCCCTCCCTCACATTACTGTGGATTATCTAATGCAGGTCCTAATTGCGACGCAGTGAGCTGAGCACTTACTATGATACCTAGCAGATCATAGCAGATCATGTCTGTCTGTGTGTCTGTCTGTCTGTCTGTCTGTCTGTGTGTCTGTCCCGCTATACGTCCAAATATGGAGTGTGTTGC
>NC_137880.1:39312473-39324973 GCF_963924005.1 Protomyctophum bolini | reverse complement strand
GTTGTACATTTCAGGAGGACAAAAAATAAAAGAGTGTTGGCACAGTTATTGTTATCATGTTGAATGACCTGCCTGTGATTTCAACTCCTCCCGTGTGTCTCAAAACGTAACAGTCTAACCGTCCCACATGGCTGAAGGCCGTAGAGCTAATTAGTCTCCTTGAGTCTGCCATATAGTGCCTCGGCCGGCCGTGTGTGTTTGTGTGTGTGTGTGCGTGTGTGTGTGTGTGTGTGTGTGTGTGTGTGTGTGTGTGTGTGTGTGTGTGTGTGTGTGTGTGTGTGTGTGTGTGTGTGTGTGTGTGTGTGTGCGTGTGCGTGTGCGTGTGCGTGTGCGTGCGTGCGCGCGTGTGTGTGTGTGTGTGTGTGTGTGTGTGTGTGTGTGTGTGTGTGTGTGTGTGTGTGTGTGTGTGTGAGAGACACTTTAAATTGTAACATAATGTCAAAAAGCAACATGATTATAGGCTGCTACTTTGTTAAAAGATAATTGTGTATCTTGGAAATCCTATTAATTAAAATAAATGAATAAAAAAACCGTTGGGGAGTTTCCCAATGGCCAGCACGTCCCTGAGTCCTATAGGCTGACACAGTGTTATCGTTTAGAACTATACAAACTTTATATAGGCCATTTAGCGGGGGTCCCCGGGGGTCTGTATACGTGGTCCTCATCTGTGCTTACTTCTGATCTGATGCTGAGTGCACCGTGCACGCGCGTGTGTGTGTGTGCGTGTGTCTGCGTGTGTGTCTGTCTGCGTGTGCGCTTCTTTGTGTGCTCTCTATACCTCATCTCCGCGATGGGTTTGTTTGGGGTATTATGTTCAGGTTGCGGGCTCTGTGTGTGTGTGTGTGTGTGTTGGGGTGGGGGTCTTGGGGGTGTGTGTGTGTGTGTGTGTGTGTGTGTTGGGGTGGGGGTCTTGGGGGTCTATAGCATTCAGATGTAATTATCAGACAAAGGGCTGGTTAAAGCTGCCATCCTCAGAGTCCTCTCTTTTCTTTGACTGTGCGTGTGTGCGTGCGTGTCTTTTCTTTCAGCGTGTGGGCCAGCTGTGGAGGAATGCTCCATTATCCATACCATAAAGCCCCCCCCCCCCACCCTGCCCCACACACCAGTGTTGCCATGTCTGCTTATTATAAGCGACTTTGTGCTTAATAGATCGCCCTGATCTCGGATACAGTCGAGAAAGGAAGGGAGCTACGGTACTACTACTGGCAGGAGGATCGGCCTCTCGCTCAATGCCCGAGAAAACAAAGGTAACGACAGTCAGCATCGAGGACAAAACCTTTGCCACTGCAGAAGGTTGTGGTCGCTCGAGAACCGGACTTCAAGTAGCCTACCTCCGGGCCTGGACTGTCTCAACTGAACAGGACCTGAAGGTTCGGACAGCACTTTGCCTGGAAAGCCTTGCACGGGATGAGGAGCGTGTGGAGATCAGACATGGAGATCGGGAGAAGTCCTTAAGGGGCGGCTGTTCATAGCTATACTGTGGGGTCAGTGCTGCTGTGTATGGGGCCGAGACACACGCTCTGCTTGCGCAAGTAAATACATGTAATGTAAAAAAAAAAGTACAATATTCAGGGACGTGCTGCATGTAGTCCTACAGTTGTCACTTCATTTGGGCTTGTTTTCATATAGACCTGGCTGCTTATTTCTGTCTCACACAATCTGCAACACTCCCCCCCCCCCCCCCCCCCCCCCGCATATGCATGACCCTGGGGGGGAGCACATGCTGGGTTGTGATTGGTGGAGAGATTGGTTCTATAGGCCTATTGTCCCCCTCTTAGACCAATGAGTGCATGCGGCTCCGTCTCAGACTATAAGGAGTGCGTTGGTGTGTTGGTGGTCATTTCTCCACAACTCCTCCAGGATGTCAATCATTTCTGACCACATGTGACTGTGTGTGGAGTCGACTTCAGCTCAACATGAACTCTCTCCACCAGCCCGGGAACCGTTCTGCTCAACACGAAGGACCCAACGACGATCACCAGGACCTCTGTAAGTTACTGTGTCTAGGATATTATACAGCATGTTAAGGAGGTTTTTATCTGAACCCAATGATCTGTAAGTGGGATGCATGCTTATAGTTTAGACTAGTCATTGGTTAGACATGGGTTAAGGTTGGGTTTAGGTGTGCTGCCCCTGTGGGAGGTTAGGTTTAGGTGTACTGCCCCCTGTGGGAGGTCAGGTTTAGGTGTGCTGCCCGTGGGAGGATAGGTTTAGGTTTGCTGCCCCCTGTGGGAGGTTAGGTTTAGGTGTGCTGCCCCCTGTGGGAGGATAGGTTTAGGTTTGCTGCCCCCTGTGGGAGGTTAGGTTTAGGTGTGCTGCCCCCTGTGGGAGGTCAGGTTTAGGTGTGCTGCCCTGTGGGAGGTTATAGGTTTAGGTGTACTGCCCCCTGTGGGAGGTTATAGGTTTAGGTGTGCTGCCCCCTGTGGGAGGTTAGGTTTAGGTGTGCTGCCCCCTGTGGGAGGTTAGGTTTAGGTGTGCTGCCCCCTGTGGGAGGTTAGGTTTAGGTGTGCTGCCCCCTGTGGGAGGTTAGGTTTAGGTGTGCTGCCCCCTGTGGGAGGTTAGGTTTAGGTGTGCTGCCCCCTGTGGGAGGTTAGGTTTAGGTGTGCTGCCCCCTGTGGGAGGTTAGGTTTAGGTGTGCTGCCCTGTGGGAGGTTAGGTTTAGGGTGAGGGTTTGAGATAGGTTGTTGTTGCCTGGTCTAACTTACTGTGTCTATGTGGATATATAGCATGTTATAAGGATGTTATTCTTTTTTATCTAAACCCAATAAGACCTCTGTAATTAGATCATTCAGGACAATAAATTATTTAATACAATAAAACACCCAGCAAAGTACTACTAAAATAATTCTAACATTTTAAAGCTATATTTGAAAGAAAGCAAAGTCTCTTTCCCTATAAGTATACGTTATACTTTGTATAATGAGGCTCGGGCCGACGCTAACAAATTACCATAATGTTTGGCCCGAAGCCCGAAAATAGCCCGAAAATAAGCCAGACAAAAAAAGTAAAAATTATAACACTAAAAAGTCCCTAAATGTCCGGTGCGGCAGCGCCGTGGTTCAGTGTGTGAGAACGGAGATCAACAGACTTATCGCCGAAATAAAGGATTTATGTATGCAGGCAACACAGACAGAGTACTTTGCAAGAGATTAATAGTGACACAACTTAAGGGGAAGGCTTTAATACATAAAAAACTGAAGCAGGCAGGTAAAAAAACACAATATCCAGGGGCACGGTGGCACAGTTGGTAGTGCTGTCTCCTCACAGCTAGAAGGTCATGGGTTCGATTCCCGCTCGGGACACCGTGGGTGCTGGCGGCGTGTTTCCTCCTCCGCGTCATCAGTGCCCATACCCGAAGGCGGGGTTGGCGAAACGGCCTTTCTGTGTGGAGTTTGCATGTTCTCCCCGTGTCCCCTAGGGTAGGTACCCTCACAAAAAACATGCAGTAATCCTGGTCTCTAAACTGCCTCCCCCTGGCCAGCCGGGGCGCCTGATGGAGGGGAAAGGAACTGGTTGGAATAACGGGTTCCCTCCACGCGCTACGTCCAACCAGGGAAACTCCCCCCTGTCAGGTGTAAAGGAGCAACTTGGACACTCAGGCATGAAGGAAGCATGAGTTCAAGTCCGTTGCTCTCCCCTTGTCCCCCATATGTGGGAGATTGGGGACTAGGTTGGTCTCCCCTTGTCCCCCATATATGGGGACTAGGTTGGTCTCCCCTTGTCCCCCATATATGGGAACTAGGTTGGTCTCCCCTTGTCCCCCATATATGGGGACTAGGTTGGTCTCCCCTTGTCCCCCATATATGGGGACTAGGTTGGTGGAGGGTGTGTAGAGCCCAGGATCACATTAGATTACAGGGGTGAAAAATGGGTTACAAAATCGTGGGATAAAAAAATAAATATATATATTTAAAAAGAAAACACACAACATCCGTAATATCCATCCAAAAAGGAAACAAGTCGTATCAAATTCAAAAAACAAAAACAAGCAGAAGATCAAACCTGAGGAACACTGTCTGGGGAAAGATCTACTGAAAAGCAGGAGTCCGGAAAACACACCAACAGTAGGTTATAGAATGAGCAGATTGAGTCCAGGCTTGGTAGGGGGGGGGGGGGAGTGGGCACAGGTAAGTAGTGAGAAGGGAACTGTTGGGCTGATGGTGTGTGTAAGGCAGGGAGCCAGACCATAACACTGGTACCTGGTGATGGTGTGTGTAAGGCAGGGAGCCAGACCATAACACTGGTACCTGGTGATGGTGTGTGTAAGGCAGGGAGCCAGACCATAACACTGGTACCTGGTGATGGTGTGTGTAAGGCAGGGAGCCAGACCATAACACTGGTACCTGGTGATGGTGTGTGTAAGGCAGGGAGCCAGACCATAACACTGGTACCTGGTGATGGTGTGTGTAAGGCAGGGAGCCAGACCATAACACTGGTACCTGGTGATGGTGTGTGTAAGGCAGGGAGCCAGACCATAACACTGGTACCTGGTGATGGTGTGTGTAAGGCAGGGAGCCAGACCATAACACTGGTACCTGGTGATGGTGTGTGTAAGGCAGGGAGCCAGACCATAACACTGGTACCTGGTGATGGTGTGTGTAAGGCAGGGAGCCAGACCATAACACTGGTACCTGGTGATGGTGTGTGTAAGGCAGGGAGCCAGACCATAACACTGGTACCTGGTGATGGTGTGTGTAAGGCAGGGAGCCAGACCATAACACTGGTACCTGGTGATGGTGTGTGTAAGGCAGGGAGCCAGACCATAACACTGGTACCTGGTGATGGTGTGTGTAAGGCAGGGAGCCAGACCATAACACTGGTACCTGGTGATGGTGTGTGTAAGGCAGGGAGCCAGACCATAACACTGGTACCTGGTGATGGTGTGTGTAAGGCAGGGAGCCAGACCATAACACTGGTACCTGGTGATGCCTCATAGATGGTGTGTGTAAGGCAGGGAGCCAGACCATAACACTGGTACCTGGTGATGCCTCATAGATGGTGTGTGTAAGGCAGGGAGCCAGACCATAACACTGGTACCTGGTGATGGTGTGTGTAAGGCAGGGAGCCAGACCATAACACTGGTACCTGGTGATGGTGTGTGTAAGGCAGGGAGCCAGACCATAACACTGGTACCTGGTGATGGTGTGTGTAAGGCAGGGAGCCAGACCATAACACTGGTACCTGGTGATGGTGTGTGTAAGGCAGGGAGCCAGACCATAACACTGGTACCTGGTGATGGTGTGTGTAAGGCAGGGAGCCAGACCATAACACTGGTACCTGGTGATGGTGTGTGTAAGGCAGGGAGCCAGACCATAACACTGGTACCTGGTGATGCCTCATAGATGGTGTGTGTAAGGCAGGGAGCCAGACCATAACACTGGTACCTGGTGATGCCTCATAGATGGTGTGTGTAAGGCAGGGAGCCAGACCATAACACTGGTACCTGGTGATGGTGTGTGTAAGGCAGGGAGCCAGACCATAACACTGGTACCTGGTGATGGTGTGTGTAAGGCAGGGAGCCAGACCATAACACTGGTACCTGGTGATGGTGTGTGTAAGGCAGGGAGCCAGACCATAACACTGGTACCTGGTGATGGTGTGTGTAAGGCAGGGAGCCAGACCATAACACTGGTACCTGGTGATGCCTCATAGATGGTGTGTGTAAGGCAGGGAGCCAGACCATAACACTGGTACCTGGTGATGCCTCATAGATGGTGTGTGTAAGGCAGGGAGCCAGACCATAACACTGGTACCTGGTGATGGTGTGTGTAAGGCAGGGAGCCAGACCATAACACTGGTACCTGGTGATGGTGTGTGTAAGGCAGGGAGCCAGACCATAACACTGGTACCTGGTGATGGTGTGTGTAAGGCAGGGAGCCAGACCATAACACTGGTACCTGGTGATGGTGTGTGTAAGGCAGGGAGCCAGACCATAACACTGGTACCTGGTGATGGTGTGTGTAAGGCAGGGAGCCAGACCATAACACTGGTACCTGGTGATGGTGTGTGTAAGGCAGGGAGCCAGACCATAACACTGGTACCTGGTGATGGTGTGTGTAAGGCAGGGAGCCAGACCATAACACTGGTACCTGGTGATGGTGTGTGTAAGGCAGGGAGCCAGACCATAACACTGGTACCTGGTGATGCCTCATAGATGGTGTGTGTAAGGCAGGGAGCCAGACCATAACACTGGTACCTGGTGATGCCTCATAGATGGTGTGTGTAAGGCAGGGAGCCAGACCATAACACTGGTACCTGGTGATGCCTCATAGATGGTGTGTGTAAGGCAGGGAGCCAGACCATAACACTGGTACCTGGTGATGCCTCATAGATGGTGTGTGTAAGGCAGGGAGCCAGACCATAACACTGGTACCTGGTGATGCCTCATAGATGGTGTGTGTAAGGCAGGGAGCCAGACCATAACACTGGTACCTGGTGATGCCTCATAGATGGTGTGTGTAAGGCAGGGAGCCAGACCATAACACTGGTACCTGGTGATGCCTCATAGATCCAGATGGTGTGTGTAAGGCAGGGAGCCAGACCATAACACTGGTACCTGCTGATGCCTCATAGATCCAAACCAGATTGAAAGAGAAGCCCTATATTGGTTACTGCTATAAAAGGCAACTTTATACATAAGCAGCTCAAATCACAACGGGCGAGAGACAGAGACATGGAGAGAGCGAGAGTTAGAGAGAGTCACTTATCTTTCGTTTCCCACAACAAAACAGGGCATGTGTTGGACAAAGTTCGAATGGTGATTGATTCATATTTAAGCTGTGATTAATCTGATTACAAATTAAAATTGTTTGAAAGCGCTAGTGATTTCAAGTCCATTCTGTACTGTCTACCTCTAAAATATATATATTTTATCTTTGTTTCCTATTCAGTGTTGCATCATCAGTCTGGCTTCCCTGTTCTACCAGAGGTGAATGAACAAAGAAGCTTGGCTAAGCAAAAATGCCACTGCTGTGATCAGTGTGGTAAACGCTTCCCTACAATGACCAGACTTAAAAAACACCAGAGGATTCACACTGGAGAGAAACCCTATGGATGTGATCAGTGTGGACAACACTTCTCTCAAATGGGAAACCTTCAAATACACCAGAGAATTCACACTGGAGAGAAACCCTATGGATGTGATCAGTGTGGACAAAACTTCTCTAGAATGGACACCCTTAAAACACACCAAAGAATTCACACTGGAGAGAAACCCTATGGATGTGATCAGTGTGGACAACACTTCTCTCAAATGGGAAACCTTCAAATCCACCAGAAAATGCATACTGGAGAGAAACCCTATGGATGTGATCAGTGTGGACAACACTTCTCTCAAATGGGAAACCTTCAAATCCACCAGAAAATGCATACTGGAGAGAAACCCTATGGATGTGATCAGTGTGGACAACACTTCTCTGGAATTTCAAACCTTAAAATACACCAGAGAATTCACACTGGAGAGAAACCCTATGGATGTGATCAGTGTGGACAGCACTTCTGTAGAATGTCACATCTTAAATCACACAGGATAATTCACACTGGAGAGAAACCCTATGGATGTGATCAGTGTGGACAACACTTCTCTAAAATGTCCAGCCTTAAAACACACCAGAGAATTCACACTGGAGAGAAACCCTATGGATGTGATCAGTGTGGACAACACTTCTCTAGAATGGAACACCTTAAAATACACCAGATAATTCACACTGGAGAGAAACCCTATGGATGTGATCAGTGTGGACAACACTTCTCTGGAATTTCAAACCTTAAAATACACCAGAGAATTCACACTGGAGAGAAACCCTATGGATGTGATCAGTGTGGACAGCACTTCTGTAGAATGTCACATCTTAAATTACACAGGATAATTCACACTGGAGAGAAACCCTATGGATGTGATCAGTGTGGACAACACTTCTCTAAAATGTCCAGCCTTAAAACACACCAGAGAATTCACACTGGAGAGAAACCCTATGGATGTGATCAGTGTGGACAACACTTCTCTAGAATGGAACACCTTAAAATACACCAGAGAATTCACACTGGAGAGAAACCCTATGGATGTGATCAGTGTGGACAACACTTCTCTGGAATTTCAAACCTTAAAATACACCAGAGAATTCACACTGGAGAGAAACCCTATGGATGTGATCAGTGTGGACAGCACTTCTGTAGAATGTCACATCTTAAATCACACAGGATAATTCACACTGGAGAGAAACCCTATGGATGTGATCAGTGTGGACAACACTTCTCTAAAATGTCCAACCTTAAAACACACCAGAGAATTCACACTGGAGAGAAACCCTATGGATGTGATCAGTGTGGACAACACTACTCTGACAAATCCACCCTTAACAGACACCAGAGAATTCACACTGGAGAGAAACCCTATGGATGTGATCAGTGTGGACAACGCTTCTCTGACAAATCCACCCTTAAAACACACCAGAGAATTCACACTGGAGAGAAACCCTATGGGTGTGATCAGTGTGGACAACACTTCCCTAGAATGGACACCCTTAAAACACACCAAATAATTCACACTGGAGAGAAACCCTATGGATGTGATCAGTGTGGAAAGCACTTCTCTAGAATTTCACAGCTTAAATCACACAGGATAATTCACACTGGAGAGAAACCCTATGGATGTGATCAGTGTGGACAGCACTTCTCTCACATTTCAAACCTTAAAACACACCAGAAAATGCATACTGGAGAGAAACCCTATGGATGTGATCTGTGTGGACAACACTTCTCTCAAATTTCAAACCTTAAAACACACCAGAGAATTCACACTGGAGAGAAACCCTATGGATGTGATCAGTGTGGACAACACTTCTCTCACATGTCCAGCCTTAAAACACACCAGAGAATTCACACTGGAGAGAAACCCTATGGATGTGATCAGTGTGGAAAACACTTCTCTCTAATGGCACACCTTAAAACACACCAGAGAATTCACACTGGAGAGAAACCCTATGGATGTGATCAGTGTGGACAACACTTCTCTCACATGCCCAGCCTTAAAATACACCAGAGAATTCACACTGGAGAGAAACCCTTTGGATGTGATCCAGACAGTGTCAAGGAGATCAACCAGTGAGGTTGGTAGGACTACACCACCCCTGCCCTTCATCATAGGGTTTTGGTTTTTCCAAAAAAGTTTCGTCAGCTCGCTTGTATAAGGCAGAGTAGCATGGAGGAAGACGAGCCAGGTCAACTTTAGATTTAGAAATGAGTTTGTCATCTTCCCCCACCACTCTTTCACTGAAGACTCACAATACAAATAGCTCTATAGCTCTAGCCAAGCCATGTGGCCCATAGGGCAGGAGCCTAACAAGTACACTCCCTGGCATGACTAGTATGTCGCAGGGGCCCTTTGGTATTACCCAGCTGGGGATCGAACCCTTGACCATCCAGTCTCAGGGCAGACGCTCTAACGGCAAGGCCACTGAGCTGTCGATGCTATCCAGGGCCTCTTACGGGTGTGTAACTTTAAAGTGTACAGAATGGAACCAAATGGACCTGTAAGTCTAGAGGCCCATAGGGCAGGAGCCTATCTCCTGTTTCTGTAGCGTGAGGCAGCTTGATGTACAAGTACACCCCCTGGACATGACACTAGTATGTAGCAGGGACTAACCCCAATCCAACCCTTGATGCTGAGTGCCAAGCAGGGACAAGCAGGGAGGCACTGGGTTCCATTTTTCTGAGTCTTTGGTATGACCCGGCCGGGGATCGAACCCCGACCTCCCAGGCTCAAGGCAAACGGTCTGACCACAAGGCCACTGAGCTGTTGATATGCAGCGCCCCTTAATACGGGTGTGCAACTCTGAATGTACGAATGGAACCGTAAGGGTTATGGGGGTCCTTGAAATGTGCCTTGTGCTACACTATATGGAACAGACCCTTAATTAGTATAGTTGGAGCAATTCATCTGTCTGCTGTATGGACAGAGTTGCGAGTCTTCAGTATGGTAAATGGTGCATTTATAAAGCGCCTTTATCCAAGGCACTTTACATATAGACTGTGCATTACATTCACCCGTTCACACACAGGCAGAGGAAACCATGCAAGGCACCAACCTGCACATCGGGAGCTGTTAGGGGTTCAGTGTCTTGCTCAAGGACACTTCGACACTAAGGCTCGACTCACACCTTTCCATCTAGCATACAACATCGATGCGTGCTAGATGTATACAAAGGGTGTGATACATCTTGCCCCCAATGCATTTCCAATGGAAGTCACATGGTTTGACACAACATTTGTGTTGTACAGCTTTCGGCTGTGTTTCGACTGCCCCCCCCACCCCCTCATACAACACAGATGTTGTGTCAAACCATGTGACTCCCGTTGGAAATGCATTGCGAGCTTGCATCAGCTCATACAACAAGCATACATCAGTCTGTTGTAAAGGTGTGAGTCAGGCCTTACTCTGGGGGAGCCCGGGTTCGAACTGGCCACTTTACGGTTACCATCCAGCCACTCTACCCCTGAGCCACCGCCGCCCCCTAGTGGCCACTCTACCCCTGATCCACCGCCGCCCCAGTGGACGTCACCCGTGCCAAGTTGCTGTGGACAATGGCGGGGGCAAATGACAAACTCACTTCTTAAGTCTAATGTTGACCTGACTCGTCTTCCTCCATGCTACTCTGCTCTGAAGAGAACCACCGTGTTGCCTTTATAATGAATTGCATTTTTATAGCGCTTTTCCAAGTGCTCAAAGCGCTTTACAACGGTTCATTCATTCATACATTGGGAGGTGAAGCGGTGAACAGTCGACGCCAGCGTCCTCACTTCCCACATTCACACACCGGCGGTGGCGAGCTCACACCGACCGACTCACTGGAGGCAATGTGGGTTCAGTGTCTTCTTGCCCAAGGACACTTCCACAGGAAGTGGACAGGAGGAGGAGGAGCCGGGATTCGAACCGCCGACCCATGGATCATTGGACGACCTGCTCTACCTCCTGAGCCACAAGCAAGCTGATGAAGCTATATTGTGGTAAAACCAAAACCATATGAAGGGCAGAGATGGTTGAAAATCCTGGTCACATGGAGACCATGGACAAGCAGACAAAAAAGACTATGATGAGTTCTATGAACACAATGACTGATTAATGTGACTGTGCATTTTGTCTATATTCTAGTGTATACTATTACTTAATACTGCCGTATGCTATTGTTCATACTAAGGATGTTTTTAGTTTGTGGTGTTATGCTACAGCATATTCTAAATTTTAAAGCTTGCTTAAAAACACAGCACCTGTCTATAGATACCTTATTTGTAAAGTTATTATGCAATATTGGTATCTCTTATACTTGGTATAAATGTGACTTTATTGTACTGGTGGCACTGATTTGTACACCAACATGCCACGGGCACATGTGGTCACTTTAGGAATAGTTTCACTGAGATCCTTGACCCTCAAAACATAGGCCTAGACACCTTATGTGTTCATTTAAGTGCAACATTGGCTGAGTGGCTATAGTGGCTATAGTGAAAATATATTATTTTGATAATGGAGGCACTCATTTGCATAGAAATGGTAGATGGGACACTTTGCAAACTTTTTAACATAGCTTATTCAAGTAAGAAATATTCCATGATGTGGACTCAGTTCAAACTCAGTCATTCATTCATTTATTCCAAATGTATAGCTGATACTATATGACTGAATATACCATTTTCACCGATTTTGAGGTATAGTTCAGAATTCTGGCTACAGAAAGAGTAATTTACAAGATAGAAAGGTTATCTTGGGCTCAAATTGAAGCTTAGGGATATGGGAAGTTTTCTATAATACAAGTGAGGCAGTGATACTCACCATATACAGCCTCTGTAGACATTTTTAAAGCTCAGCTCAAGACCCACTTCTACAACATTGCTTTTAATTGATCTTTTATTTTTTATTTTTTGGAATGTCCTCACTGTATTGCATTACTGCTTGTTTTTAATGTCGTTGCCTTGCTTTTTTTTATTCTCCATTGTTCTGTAAAGCACTTTGAGCTGCATTTCATGTCATGAAAGGTGCTATACAAATACAGTTTTTTATTATTATTATTATTATTATTATTATAATGTGTTGGAAAATAACCATCTTTGTTGTTATTAGTCAAGCGGACACCATATTTCTTTGTGTTTCTGAGGATGATGTGGGTCATATTTAGGAATATAATGGTAGGAAAATGTATTGCAATAACATGGAAGTCTGACTCCCCCCCACCTATCGCAAGATGGTTCTCAGAATTGAACAGTCGTGTCCCTCTTGAGAAGATTACATATATTTTGAGAAGTTCAAGAGGGGTTTTGAGACATTTTTGAATATTTGGCAGCCCTGTTTGAATCACATGGAGACTTTGTCCATACCTGTATCAGTATTGTTATACAGTAACTATCTCAGTCTGGATCGATTGCTTCCGGAAACTATTTTTCTCTGTATCGTAGATTTGTCTCTTCTTGTTTAGTTTAGTTTATAGTTTAGTTTTTTTGTTTGTTTT
>NC_137880.1:39289973-39302473 GCF_963924005.1 Protomyctophum bolini | reverse complement strand
ATCGCCATCGACAAACAACTATACAACAAGTGAGTAAACAACAACAAGACGCCCAAGTCTCAAAGTGTGAGCACGTTAAACCGTATATCTCTGGTGAATGATTATAGAAAGAAAGGCATATTAGCCCTACAGGCTCATTTAGGCTAATTATACTATCCTTGTAGTGGGGAGATCACTGGCTATATATGCCATGTTGATGAATTGAATTCACAGGACCACAATGGTAACAAGCCAAGTCCCCATTCAGCACTGTTTGCGTTCTCCTTTAATGTGTGACTGATTGTACGATGTTTATGACTGCACTAATGAAGTAATAAATCAATAAATCAACAAAGCAAAAAAGTGTAACACAGCTATAGCTATGACACTGCATGGGCCTGCAGTATAATGACAATTATTATTTGTACTTAGTTTTATTTTATCTTTTAAAGCCCAATGCATGCCTTCCCAGCAAAACAATGTCATATAGGCCAACATCAGGTGACTGCAGGCCAGGGAGTATAATTATGGATATTTCATTTACAAAATATCTTTGTCTTTAATAGCCCTGCATGCAGGTTTTATTTTAAACATTTATTTATTTCATGGAGGAAAATAAACATGCAGTTTAAGGGTTGTGGTTTTGACTATTAAATACAATACAATACAATGAAAGAGCCATGTGGTCTAACTATAACTGATGTGACCCTGATCATCACACTGTAGAATAGTGGACTGTTCGATGAATGCATGGCACCCCATTTGAATCCTGTGATTTGGCCTTTTAGCTACAATGAGTGCAGGCAGGGCCGAAGGCAAAGCCCCCCTTGATGTCTATATGTGTGCACAGAGACACATGTATAGTGTGTTGTATTTTATTGAATTGTTCAGGTGTTTTTCATTCCCGGCCACCATAATGACCTTCTCACGTGGCTGGATATAATTATTAGTCAACTACTCTCAAGTTACAACCAGTGGTTTTGCTGCCGCCTGCTGGCTATCATGATACACTACGTGTGTGCGTTTGAGGCCTCCATAAAATAACATCTACTGTGTGTGTGTGTGTGTGTGTGTGTGTGTGTGTGTGTGTGCGTGCGTGTGCGTGTGCCTGCGTGTGTGTGCGTGCGTGCGTGCGTGCAGTCTAGTGCAGTCTCCCAGAAATTCCCATAAATTCTGTGCACACATCATCCTAGTTTAATGAAGCTGAAAGTTGAGAGAAGAGAGACACTGCAGTCACACCATAGCCTAAAGAAATCGTAGGTAGCAGACGTCTCCGCTCTACTCTGCGGAAAGTGGGCGGTCCCGAGAGGGGACGCACCCGGAAGCCTATTCAATGGCATGTAGTCTTCTATTTCTTGGTTGGCGAAGTGGGCGTGAGAGTGACAAGTGAGTGAGTGACAAGATGTTGACACAAAGGCGCATTCTAGTGTAGGCTATATGCTGCTGCATTGCAACATGGCTGTCAAGTTATGACTCTCTAGTCGAGTGGTTAATGTATATGCCTTTGGAATTGGCAACCCTGGTTCGCCTCCCTGCCGAGGCTACAATAGTTTTGTTTTCCGACGACTTGCGCGACGGCCAGTTTACATCTGATGCTCTCCTCCGCGTCAGATGTAAGCTGCCGACAAGCATAAAAATGAAGTGTGTCACCCGGCGGTGAGAAGGAGAAGGATATTTTTGATTTATTGATTTAAATATTTATTAACAGTTTGCAGAATTACAATACATTTCAAGCACAAACTCAATACAAATACTGTTAACTGTGAGTGAACGACCCAATTAAGCATTACACTTGTTTACAACAGGGTCCACATGGTTCAATTCATCAAAACATTTAGAGACGTATAAATAGACACTTCTATATAGTTAAAGAACAGAACAGGAATTCATCATAAAACAGTGTTCCCTGACTGGGGATCGAACCCGGGCCGCCGCGGTGAGAGCGCAGAATCCTAACCACTACACCACGGAGAATGAGGTTATTGATGATGAGAAGGGCTGTGGAGCGTGAAGTGAACGCGCTATTTTATAAATATAAAGTTATTTTCAATGTCATCATGGATCAGGGTTACAGTAAATGACAATGTAATTCAGCCAGGGGTGCCATGGATGAAAAGATTACAGGGGTGATCTGAAGCAAACATGAGAACCACTGCTTTACATTTCTTCAGACGATTTTTCAATGTTTTGTTAACAATTTGGAGTGGACAGAATGTTACTTCGAGGTGCCCACTGCCCAGGGGGCGTTTGACTCCGTGAAAGAAGAAAACTACAAGTGAATACCCGCCCAGTGGATGGGCTGCGGCTGCATCTGTTCCATTGGCTAGTGCCTATCACTGCCGGGTGACACACGCTTGTCGGCAGCTGTCTCTGCCGCAGAGGAGAGCGTCAGCTGTCGGCTGGCCGTTGCGCGCAAGTCGTCGGCGGACGTGGAGCTTTTTCTCCATCCACCAGCTGTCTAAAAACCGCCGAGACGTCTGCGCCTACGATTTCTTTAGGCTCATGTCTGGCTGCAGCCAGAGACAGACCATTAGATCAAGCCCTCTTCGACAACTCCTGTTCCTTATAGCTATACTTTGGACTTATATTCTCTCGCTTTGGTGAAATCCTATTTAAGTTAATATCACTGGGCTCTTGCAGCTTATGTTGTGAATGATATCCATGCTGTCAGAATGGCGGCCTCTGGTGGACATTCCCCGTTCCCTGCATCCACGATGACACATTATGTGTTTGCCCTCATCACACCACTCAACTCATTAGCCAATCACAGTTTAGGTGTGCCACTATATAACCAGCAACTCACCCCACACTCCTCACTCTGTCTCCAGCCTTCACACAGGCACCTGCAGAGCTCCCTGAGTCGACCCACTACTCCAGCCATGCGTATACTTGACTATGTAAGCCTTTCTTCTGCTTTGACTTTAATTATTGCGAATGCAGTGAGCACTTACTATGAGACCTAGAAGATCATGTCTGTCTGTGTGTCTGTGTGTCTGTCCCCCCCCCCCTTTGTGCCCATATATGGAGCTGAGTGATTTGTTTGTGATTGATGCAACACACTCCATATTTGGACGTATAGCTGCTTTGGGGACTCCTTATATGGTTATGGCTAAGTTAAAAACTTAACTTAAAAATAACTAATAATCTTATTAGCCAGAGATCCTTTTAAAATGTTTCTATTACTGTGAGTCATTATGGTCAGCTTCTGATGTCTTTCTTTCTAGATGTAGATGGAGATGACCGTAGATGCTGCTAGAACACTGAACCTGGTCTCCTGTGTGAACCACCCCATCGTGGCTGCTAAGATGTCCATGTGGACATTATGAGTGTTTGTATAGAGAGAAGCATGGCTGAAGAGCTTTGCATATCAGTCGTTTCTTGCTGCTGCCAAAGTCAAATTGTGATATCTGTAGTGTTTAGTTCATGGCCGCTTATGAGATGTAGATATATAAGTACACCTGACTGGTGGAATAGCCTTGTGATACATACTGGGTGTGCTCTTGGTCGTTCACAAAACAAACAAACAAAAGCTGTGCAAAATACCACAAACTCACTGAAAGCTGCACAAAAATCACACAAATCAAGGGATGTCCGACAGTCAGTGTTGGATATTGTCCAACTCCTAATTGCCGATATCAACAGATACCGATATATATATTATATGCAGGCTTTTTCCAGTGGTGGAAACATAACTCAAACTTTTTACTTAAATAAAAGTAGGCAATACTGCAATATAGAAATACTCCGTTACAATTCAACATGTACTCGAGTAAAGGTACAAAGGTTTTGGTATAAAATGTACTTAAAATACCAAAAGTAATTATTAATAATTACTCATTATGCAAAATGTCTCATCTAAAATGATCTAATCTCAAGTTTTCAAATGTATAAAAATATTTTGAAAATAGCAGATCTACAAGCTCACGTGTCTTATTGTATTGTGAGCTTGTAGATGTTTTTAATGTAAAATAATAAATAAAGTAAAATTAAGGGTTAGGGTTATTCATTTTTAAATGCCTTTATCGGCCGATAATATCGGACATCCCTAACAAAAACATATATCAAACGTGTCAATACATTTCAAAGAATGCCACAAGTGGCACTAAAACTTCACCAATAAATAAAGAAACATCCACATGTTCCATAAATTAAATGCCACAAAGGTTTGCCGAAAAAATGAAGAAATTACAAACAATACGTTTCTTAAACATCTTCTGCCTAAGCCACGATCACCATTCGGTGGCCGGTATTTGGGGCAAATGGTCATTACGTGTTCCACAGTCTGTAGTGGATCCTCGCATTCACAGTGGGCACTGTCCGAGATGTCCCACTTCTGCTTTGAGGGTTGTCCACTCCTTGCAGGGGAGGTGCTGGCAAAGAACATATTTGGGGTCCTCGATGTATTCCACTGGTCCCTCTGTCTTGCCTTCACCCAGGATGCCTTGGAGGTGTCAGCTGGTGTTGTGTGGAGCAGTTCCTGGGCCTGTGTGGCAAAGGGGCACAGTGACTTGAGGCACGTGTGCTGTGGCAAAGGTCGCCGTGACTTGGTGTGTGTGTGTGTGTGTGTGTGTGTGTGTTGTGGCAAAGGGCACCGTGACTTGAGGCACGTGTGCTGTGCTGTGGTATCTCTGACGACCTTGTGGAGGAGATGGCTGGGATTCACTCAGCTGTGCCTTCCCGGTGAGGGCCAGCGTGGCTGCTTCTCGTCTGACCTCTGTTGGAGTGATTCCAGCGAGAACAGGCAGGCAGTTTGTTTGGGGTGGCCCATCCGGTGTTGAGGGCAGCATCCAGCTTCTTGACATGAGAGCTACGGCTCCAGACTGGGACACAGTACTCGGGTCGTCTGCATAGCCCTTCATTGATGTTGTTGCAGGGAGGTCATGGATGTAGCTGTTAGTGTTGAACAGCAGTTACTGGTGTGGAACCGAAAAGCTTCACAAACAAGCCAAAAAATTCTAGTTTTGAACCTTTTTAATCTAGTTTATTTTCAAATTTGTTTTTACTGTTTTGTGAAGCAACTTTGGGTACCTTGAAAAGTGCTATATAAATTGTATGTATTATAAAAAAACAGACGCACAGCAATTGTCGCCACACAGACATCACAAATTCCTATTGGCAGCAGCAACAAGTGAGAGCAAAGCCATTCATAGACTATAACCTGCACCATGTCTTCCTTCCAGATGCTGCGAGGCTCAACCGGAGCCCCTACAGGTGGACATCTGCAGTTCTCGCTGTCCATGGATGAATCTGCATGGGGGGCTCTGAAGGCGGCTTCTATTACTGCGAGTGGTATGGTCGGCTTCTGTTTTAAATGTTCTCTATACATTTTGTGTATGATGTGAAAGGACACAATGTACGTACTGTATATCTGGCTCTTGGTCACTTGAATTAATCTTTCGTTCTTTCTTTCTTAGGGTGGATGGGTCGTGGTAGACGTCGTGGAAGGACAGAGATCCGTTCCAAAGCTTCCCTCTGAGGACTTCTGATGAGCTGTGAGTAGGAATATTTCTTGTTGGGATGGATATCTGTTGTACTGTTATGGTACGAAGTATAGCATGGCAGTATGATTCCTCCTAGTGGAACTGGTTGAATGTCTGTCAGCTCTCCAAGCTAATCAAAGTCTTTTTGACACTTTTTTTTTTAACCACTTCAACCCCAGCATCTCTATTCTGGGGGGAACGTTCAGCCAAATTAGCAGATCTACAAGCTCACACCGCATTGCAACGTGTTGTGAGCTTGTAGATCTGCTATGTTTGGCAAATCAATTTGTGTAGAGTGAAATCGGAGCATATACCAAATGCTCTCTTTAAAGGTCTGTTTTATCAAATCTATAGCGGGTTTAAGTGGTTCTGAATATGCAGCTCAACAAAAGCTAATTTAGTCCTTATTTCTTTCTTTCTTAGGACGGAGATCTGTGTAGATGCCGGAGGACTTTGGACCTGGGCCTGCCCGGTGAGGAACCGCACAGTAAGAACCGCTCTAGGCCTTATTATAGGATTATGAGGTTTATTTTTACTGGACGATTATTGTCGCTCAAATAAATTGCAATTAAATATTTAAGTGTGGCCCGGATGGTTAGCTCAACTGTCTGGGCACCTATGCTGCCAAGCCAGCCGGATGGCGTGCTGCGGGTTCGACTCCCGACGGCCTTTGCCGCGTGTCACTCCCCATCTCTTCCCCCTTTCCTGTCTATATACTGTTCACTATCAGTAAAGGCATAAAAAGCCCCAAAACCAACATGAGGGCTACGGCTCCAGACTGGGGCACAGTACTCAGCGGTGGGGAACACCAGAGCCTCGGTACCGGCTGGACGCCGCATCGGTGCGGCACAGGCGGTGGTCTTTCTCTTGACGCTGTCAGGTGTTGTTTAAAGGACAGTGTTCTGTCCAGCTTCACCGCAAGATATGATGGGGAGGAGTGGGACTGTAAAAACACCCTATGACCCTAATTGATCACGTCTAGGAATTTCAACAATTTAGGCAGTTCTCACATCCAGAGTGACTTACAGTAAGCAACAACACATAGTAATGCATCAAATTTATAAACAATTGTCATCAAGAATAAGAAGTATAGACTATCCAGACTATTGGCAACAACAAGGGAGTGATGTGCGAAGCTCTTTTCTATGCCATTCATAGACTATAACCGCCATGTCTTTCTTCCAGATGTACTGCAGGTCTCTCCAGGAATCTGCATTCCTCTGAAGACGACTCAAAGTAAGACCCTGTTAGGCCTGTCAAAAAGAACCCTAACTGAAACGTTTATTACTGTAAGTGATATGTTTAGCTTCTGTTTAAATGTTCTCTATAAATAAAAGTTTTATGTATATATGTTGTGACAGGATAGAATATATATCTGGCTCTTGGTCACTCTAATCAATCTTTCTTTGTTAGGATGAAGATCGCGGTAGACGTCGCTGGAACGCGGCTGCTGGACAGGGAGTGCACACACACACACACACACACACACACATACACACACACACACACACACACACACACACACAGAAAGGCTAATTTGGTGTGTGTGTTTTTTTTTTTCTTTGTTAGAATGGAGATATCGATAGACGATCTGATGTTCCCTGGACAGAGATCCGTTCCAAAGCTCCCCCCCCCCCCCCCCCCTCCGCGGGCTTCCTCAGAGGACTCTGATGAGCTGTGAGTAGGAATAGTTCTTGCTTCTTTCTGAGGATGGATAACTGCTTTTGTACTGTTATGGTACGAATAAAGGCATCATTTACAGTAATCCAAATGTTTTAAATATTTTAGGATAAATCTAAATGACTCTGCACAATAGTTTGAGAGTCAATATCTCATATCATGAGCGTGCCTCTTGGTCTTTGTAACAACTTGAATACAAATTACAAAAGATGTTGAGGACTGTACATGTGTTGATGCCTCCTAGTGGCACTCTGGTTGAATGTCTGTCAGCTTTCCAAGCTAATCAAAGTCTTTGACACTTTTTAACCACTTCAACCCCAGCATCCCTATTCCGTTCAGCAAAAATAGCAGATCTACAAGCTCACACTGCAACGTGTTGTGAGCTTGTAGAGCTAATGGTTTCTTTCTCTCTCAGGATGGAGATCATAGACACAGCTGGAGGCTGGAGCCTCTAGAGATGGGGATCTGCAGGTCTGTCCATGGATGGGAGGACGGAGGACGGAGATCTGGGTAGACGCTGGAGGACTTCGGACCTGGGCCTTCTCAGTGAGGAACTCAACGGTACGAACCGCTTTAGGGTTAGGGCTTTTTTAGGCTTCGTAAAAAGCCAATAATCGTCCGTTGCCGATAATTGGTCGATCCCTATTCTTCAACGTTACTGTAAGTGCATGTGTATGTTGTGACAGGACATGCACACACACAGCAAAGCTAATTTGGGGTGTGTGTCTTTCGTTCTTTGTTCTCAGATGTTCTCGGATCTCAGCCGATGCCTGAGATCCGAAGCTTTCCCCGGGTGTTTCCGCGGAGGACTTCTGGGTCGCTGGGAGGCTCGGATGGAGCTAGAAGGTTCGGTAGACGCCACTGGAACCTGTTTAGGCCTGTCAGAATTTAAGGTTTTATAATGGCCGATTTTAATTGTCGCTCAAATAAATTACAAGTAACAATTTAATTGCGTCATACTAACATTCTAAATAAAACTTTGGCTTTTGTAGGCTTTGTAAACAAAAAGCTGCACATGGCATAATTCAATAACTTTATACACTCAAAAAAGAGAAGTAAATTACAAAGTGACACATTTAGAGCTTGTAGATCGGTTGCTTGCATTATTTCTTTAAAATGTTAGACAATATATGAACATTTTCAACATGGAGACGATTATGACTCTAAAAAAGTATCTCAAATACTTGGCGATTAGGTAATTGTGACAGGCCTAAATCCTTCTAGTTGTGTTTTTTTATATCATGTTCTGTAATCAGTTAGGGTTGACTATAGACTTTTTTTAGGAACGAGATCATCATGCCGGTGAAGAGCACGTTTCTAGCCGATGGAGCAACTATTTCTGATCACCTTTGGAGTTACATCACAGCAAGGTAACTATACAACACACGCACACACATTATGATCATGACATGACATCAGCTTGTGACTGCAACTTGTTCCTGTTCGCAGATGACTCGGCACTGATAGTCTCGGACAGCAACAAACTGCAGGTTGAAAAGGCCCTCAGCTCTGAACTCGGTAGAATCTTCACCTGGCTCGCTGATAACAAACTATCTTTACACCTGGGAAAAACTGAATCCATTCTCTTTGGATCTAATAGTAATCTCAGCAAGGCAAATGGCTTCTTGGTTAGAGTTGGTGACAATGTTATCACACGTAAAGATGAAATTACCTATACCTAGGTTCCATCCTGGAGGCTAATCTTTCCGGTGATAAAATGGCCACCAAACGTAATCAAAAAAGTCAACCAAAGAACAAGATTCCTTTACAGGATCTCCTCACTGGTCAACAAAAACACCTTGAAGACCTTAACGGGAGCCCTCGTACAAGGTTTCTTTGACTATGCATGCACCTCCTGGTACCACAGCACCTCAAAGGCCCTTAAAACTAGGCTCCAGACCTCCCAAAACAAACTGGTCAGGCTCCTACTTGGCCTCACCCCCCGAACCTACCTCACTCTTGCCCACTTTGACAGGCTGGAATGGCTTAGGGTCGACGACGGAGTACAGCATCTTGCAATGGGTCTGGTCCACAAGATTCGATACACCACCAAGATACCCATGTGTACCTGTCTAGATACTTCCTTTATGTTAACGAAGTCCACACCCACAACACCAGAGGGAGTGCAACGAACCATGTACAACCCAGATTCGGCACAAACAAGGGACTAAATTATTTTCACTCCTATGCCGCCAAAATGTGGAACGCCCTACCAACAGTCATTAAGACATGTGAATCCCTTGACTCCCTTTTCCCCCTCACTGTATAAGTATTTTCCCTTTTTACCTCCTTTATGATGAATTCCTGTTCTGTTCTTTATATAGAAGTGTCTTATTTGTACGTCTCTAAATGTTTTGATAAATTGAACATGGTGGACCCTCTTGTAAACAAGTATAATGCTTAATTGGGTCGTCCACTTACAGTTAACAGTCTTTGTATTGAGTTTGTGCTTGACATGTACTGTAATTCGGCAAACTGTTAATAAATATTTCTACTGAACAAAGTAGTAATGAGCATTTCTTTCTTTTCTTTAGGACGTTGCTGGTCTCCTGTGTGGCTCCATCTGGAGGTCACCAGGGTTCTGAGTCACTCAGATCCTGACTGGTAGTGGTGATATGTAGATGTGATCAATCAGGGCTCTAAACAATAAAATAATAAACCAATATAAATAACTAGATAATAATGTAAATAAATGGATAAAACGAACGATAAAAAAATAGATTATAGTAAAATAAAAGTAAATTAAAATAGTAAAATAAAAGTAAATTAAAATGAGTAATACATAAAATTAAATTAGTAATATCATAATAATGGATAAAATAAATATAATGAGTAATATAGACAATAATACATAAAATAAATTAAATTATCAATATAGTAATGCATAAAATTAGTAATAACAGTAATACATAAAATAAATAAATGCATAAAAAATAAAATTAGTAATGACAGTAATACATAAAACAAATACAATTTGTAATGCATGAAGTAAAATTAGTAATAACATAGTAATACATCAAATAAATACAATTAGTAATATAGTTATACATAAAATTAGTAATAACATAGTAGTATATAAAATACAACTAATGCATAAAATAAATTCAATTACTTTGTTGTTATAGAATGACTTAAAAAAACAAACACAAAATATCAATCACATCTACATATCACAACCAGGCTATATTGCCAGCAGGCAGGTGGACTGTAGACTCACTACAGCTGTCACAATGTGGTGTACTTTGTTTTGACCTGGCCTCCAAGGAGAGGCGAGCATGGAGCCGGACATCTGATGATACGCGAGAGAAGACGCCATAGTAAAAAAAAAATGTAATAAAAGTAATATGTTTCATGTTGATTGTAATTTATGCATGATGCCATATATCTGTAAATATTCATTATTTTCTTGTTAATAAATTATTGCATTCATACCCGGGTGTCCGTTATGTGTCCATTACCCTTAGATCGCGCCGCTGCGGATTTATTTATTTCCCAAATGGTCTAAAAATTGTTATTTAGCGTACTTTTACCAATGAATTAGCCTATACACAGACAACGACTGATTAGCCTATTTTGGACGATATGGGTCTTTTCTCGAGTCAGTGTGTTTAGTCTCACTATAGTCAGTGTAGACCAGTAAGACGCACAAACGCGGGAAGCGAACGCAGCTGAGACCCTGCAGATCATGTCTGTCTGTCTGTCTGTCTGTGTGTCTGTCCCGCTGTTACTGTATATGTGGACCTGGCCCTTTTTGTGCCCATATATGGAGCTGAGTGGACCTGGCCCCTTTTGTGCCCATATATGGAGCTGAGTGATTGCTGATGCAACACACTCCATATTTGGATAGCGGGACAGACAGACAGACAGACAGACAGACAGACAGACAGACACACAGACATGATCTGCTAGGTCTCATTGCGAACGCAGTGAGCACTTACTATGACTAGTAAGTCATATCCCCCATGGGGATTACAATGCAAATAAAAAGTACAAGTACTACCGATGTTGACGTCAGACAGACATCTGTGCTCTATAGCCCCTCCCCGACAATAACTCAAACGGACACACATGCTGGGATAAAAATGACCACAGCTATTATTTAATGAACAATTGTGCAGATAATCCTGCCTCTCCTGGTTTCTATACATACATTATGGATATACATTCATCGGAAGGTTGGTTTTATGATACAGGTTAAGTTTATACAGGTTGTTTTGGGTCATTGTAAAGTTATTTACAGTGGGATGACGGTCCACAGACGTCTCAGCACACTGCTTCCCAAACCCTTTCATCTTAACCCATTCTGAACGGGAACCCATTTTGGTGTTAGCATCATGTTATGCTTTAGATATTGAAAAACAGCAGATCTACAAGCTCATAGCGCGCCACCGAGTGGCGCGCTATGAGCTTGTAGGTCTGCTATTTTTGAAAAATCGAAGAACGACTGACATTTTTATAGAATCTGATCTCGGGTCAGAATGGGTTAATCAGACCAGTGTGTGTCCAGTGGAAACCTCGTATGAATCTGATCTCAGGTCAGAATGGGTTAAGGACCCCCAAATTGACACTAATTAGCCCGCGGACCCCCCCCCCCCCCCCCCCCCCCCCCCCATTTGACGAGACATGCCAAAACGTGAAGCCATATAACGCGCCGATACTTTTACGCTTTAATGCACGGAGCACTTGGGGGAGCAGTCGCCGTGCGGACAACGCCAAGCGTAGTGACGTGAACGTGCGGTCCCGTGAGTTTGTCGCGCGCGTTGCTCGTTTCAGGCTTTTAAAAAAAGATAAGATTAGGAGACCTGTCTTTGATCCTGCAGGCAACAGCGCCGGCGTTCCTCGCTTCCCCTTTGAAAGGCCCTCTAGGGACTTTATTTGACTTTATATTTTACAGAAGCCAGGGGCCCATATAGCGACACACACACACACACACACACACACACACACACACAGAGAGAGAGTATTGCACATGGGAGAATTGGTTACTATATTTATAACACACAAAAAGGCAACCAATTTAAAACCATATAGTCAGCTCAGCAGAGACAACTCAAGTGCAAAATACATAAATTAAAGACATACTGTTAATCTCTAGACGGTACACTGTATACGTGTCTTTGACGGGCACACGGAATCAATTGACGACAATCGTTTGGAAACAAATAAGACAATCAATCAAATAATAAATATACGAGTATATAGTATTGCACATCAAACATAGATCATGTTCCGTCATGTAAAGTAAAGAATATTAATATAGGAATCCATTCCATAAATGCTATATGCACCTGCACAAACTGCATGCAGGAACAGGAGAGGACACACACACACGCACACACACGCACACACACACACACACAC